>NW_018128206.1:409483-438665 GCF_001952655.1 Monopterus albus | reverse complement strand
TTACAAAGACAGCAGCGTGCTGGGCGGATGCTTGTTGCCCATGCCTTTCCCTCTCGTGTACCCGAGCCCAAACGCCGCGCCTTGCATCTACTTCTCCAACACTGGCAAGTACTTTGGCCTGTTTGGTGCAGACTGACGAGTTCCTCTGTTGGGGACCTGGCATTGTGTGGACAGTCCGACATACAGTTAGCACTATATTGGCTTTAGATGAGCTTTTTTTATTTATACATTTTATTTTTTTGTCTGTTTTATTTTGGAAACAATTCTCCTAACTATGATCATCTAATCCTAGAAATGCATGTGACACTTTTTCTCCTCCTCTAATGTTTTTATTATTATTCCTCCTCCAAGAAATGTTCATGCATTAAAGTTGCTCTGAGCAGTTTTACTTTTCATCTGAATGAATGTATGTTAACGTCCTTCGGAGTAATGCAATAGTAATAATAATAACAATAATAATAATAATAATAATAATAATAACAGCCTGTTGTCATTTTCCAGCCTTTGTGTTGAAATGTGGAGAAACATTTAATTTGTATTTATATGGCCTTATTATAAATGCTAACACCTTTCATTAGTTTTCATAAGACACACGGTTGAACTGTGAATGCAGTTATTATACCACGACAATAATGATTTTTGCAATAAAACGTGTTAATGTTTGTTTCTTGCCGAAGTGCGTCGACTCCGACAAAGACGGTTTAACAAATGAACTTCCACATTTTTACTTTTTTATTGCATTGCACAAATTCTAAGGGTCCAATTCAAAGTCTTTTACCAAGCGTGCACATCTCTGTTGGAATAAGAAAGTTAGAGTTTAGATTTTTCCTGCTTCCTTTAAAAACTAAAGTTCACAGTTCGGTGGTAAAATGAACCGCGATGGAGCCAAAACGTGCACAGCGTCGTGCACAATCCGGAAAAAAAAGCTTTTTAAGAGGCAAATACTCAGGGTCTGTGAATCCCATGTATCTTGAAAAGGCATTTAGACATTTAAGTCTATACTCTCAGCCTCCTCTGCTCCATCCATCAGGGATCTCATATTAACACTTTGAATAATTCTACTCCCTAAGTGTCTTTGTTCAGACTGATGCAAGTTCAAGGAAGCATATTAAAACCAGTATTCATCATTAGGACATTTGAAGCTGCAAAACTTGTCCGAGTGGATTAGAAAACGTCGATACTCCCAAATATAATTATTGAACACCACAGATGATCACATATCCAATAAATGTAGTGTGAACTCTTGTAGAAACAGCAGCAGCTGAGCAGGAACAGAACATGAAATGGTTAAAAACATGGGTACAAATAGCAGTTTAATCAATACAGGCAGAAGCTACAGCTCAAACCAGAACACTATTTTTAGATATTTTATTCTAGGTGAGGAAAAAAAAAGGCAGGTCAAGTGTCAAAACACCACTTTAATAAACAGAATGTAGGAAAAATATATTAGTTTGGTTCATGTATACAATGTCTCAGGTTCAAGCAATTCATGATACATAAAATATCATTTACTATTAAAAATGTTATTCTTAAATAAAGTCTGGATAAAACTTAAGATTGCCCACTGTTCTTTTTTGGTTAGACAGAAAACTTCCATTTACACACGGCAGTCAGAAACGTTCCTATCACACACCAAGTCACTCGTATCAAACAGGTTTACCGTTTGAATTCTGACTCGTAGTGAGAAGGTCGTGATTCTTAGTTGCTCTACATGTGAGAAAAGTCAGGTTCTTTGGCCCAAGAGACCAAGAGGTTAATGAAAAGTCACAGTCACTGTACATCCACTCATGTTTCTTTCTAAACACTGAAAATCTGCTGCAATAAAAGGGGTTACGTGAAAACTCAATGTTTTCTCTTTGCCATTAGCGAGCACACGTGTGCACCAGTGCAACTCTGTAATGCACCTCTGCAGAAAGCGCACGAGAAATAAGAGAAATGTATATTTAGGTGGAGTTGCATCAGTGCATCTAGAGAGATTCTTCCTAAAGGCCCCAGTAAGCTGCACTTCCCCCATCAGTGCTGGAGAATCTCGCTCCGTCCTCCCTGGCACAGCCGTTCAAGGCCCTGTCACCGTTATCCTGCTCACTCAAGCACTTAGACTGCCTGCAAATCTGATGTGCTCTCTGCTACGTTCCTGTCCACGTTTGCTGTGCATGTAGAGCTGTGCTCTATCTGCCGGATGCCGTTTCGCACAAAAGAGTTGTTGATGCCAAGTTCAGGATCATTTATGAAAACTGTGTCTAAACAAAAAGACAAAAATGAAATAAGCCCAATAAACGTTACAATTATAAAACAATTCAAAGGACTTTTCAAACATTAATACAAAAACTTAGATATACACCTTTTTACTTACATATTTTGTGTATTATAACAAATTCAAGCACCTTTTTTGCTTTTACTTGGGAGCAAAGATCTACAGCAGGCCTAAACTAAATACAATCAGTATTAATATAGATATCTATATAGTTTTGTGAATGTGTGTCATATAGTTGGAACTATCTGTTCACATCTAGGGACACAAATCCAGTCCCCACACAATTATTTTAATGAAATATTAAATGTTCTGTAAAGGTGTAACTGAAAACAGAACCTTTCTTGTCTAGTCCTCATTTGTCTGTTCATGTACTTTTAACATCTGTGCATTTTCCAACGCAGCGTTAGACTAAAAACATTTGTAAAAGCAAAAAAACATTCTTATTTTGAAGGTCGGACTTTAAAAACACACTGTGTTATTCATACAGTACAACTCAAATCTATTTATACAGACTTAGCCCAAAGATTATGGATTTTTTTTTATTCTTAGTATTTTTTGTATTAATTCTTGTGCGTGAAAATATTTTCCAAGTTTACATTTTCCAGGTTCAAGGACTTGTTGTACATTTGCATGATCAGGTCTGTGCTCGCAGGCGTCACACGTTGTATTGAACATTTACCTGTAAACTCTGTAGTGCACGTTTAGCTCAAGTTTACCAGCACTAACAGACCTAAAAGTTAATGTGAAACATTACTAGTGTAGCACTAGTAATTAATAAATCTGATTTTGTCATTTTATGGTGTTAATTGTGTGTTTTTGGTGGAGCAGTGACACTTTGCTATAACATAAATTGCCAACAAAGGCCTGAGTTATATATGCTGCAATTATGGTTAATACAAATGTCCTCACAGGCTTAGTAGCACAGGCTGGTGTGCACTAAGGTGCCCGCTTGGCGTGCGTCCGAGATGGGGAGGCGGAGGTGGGGGGTTGGGTGGGGTTTACAGTCGCCAGACTTCCTGACTCTCCCGCCGTCGGACAGCCAAGACACCATATGCAGTCGTTTAGGGCTGTCGAGCACTGTGGGATAGTTTAACACATGCCATTGACTTGCTGCCAACAGTGGCAACAAAGACTGTTCCTCCACTAAAGAAACAGAGCTGTGAGTTTGGCAGAGCTACTCCAGCCTGATGTTCACCTCAGGGCCATCCACGGCCGTCAGCACCTTTCTCCATTTTGACCATCAGCAACCCACAGTGCACATGGTTCCCATTCTATATCAAATGTATGAAAGCCAAGTGCTATTGCTGAAATCACTGATCCCCAATTGCAAGTGATAAGGTGGGAGTTTCTCTCATGCAACCTGAGTGCCACGGCTTCATTTTACCTTCAGGGTTTCGATTTAAAGGTCCCTGAGATGTTTGGATAATTCACGTCAAATCACATTGAAAATACAAAGAAAGTAAATGGAGACCAATGTTTGTCTGTAGTACAGTCATATTAGCACCTCTCTGTGTGTACTCTGCTTGTGTGTGTGTGTGCGCGCTCAAGGATCGTCATCTCGTCTTCCTCTCAAAGAAGACAACATGTTGTCATATCTCATTTCAGCCCCTTAACACAGAGTGACAGCTGAAGCCGAGCCTTCCACACCAATCACCCACCACTGGCCTTATTTGTAACCAAAGTTGTTTAGCATCCCCCCGGTAATGAATCATTAACCTACGTTCACACTACTTGGCGCTCTACACTGAAATACAGGCCTGTTTTGCCCTGAGCCTTCTCAGATGGGATTTATAATTACCACCAATTACTTTCAGAGCTGCCTCGATAACACGCCGGGTGTGACGCAGCAGTGGGGATAACAAAGTTCAATTTTAACATGATGTATTAGAACTGAGCTGTAACTGCTGCATTTTAAGTCTAATTTTGGCACATATTCTGTAGTAAACAGTGGCGAGCAGGCATGGGGAGGACACACAAACTCCACACAGAAAGGCCCCGGACAGCCACGAGGTTCAAACCCGGAGGCTTTCTCACTGTGAGGCCACAGCGCCAACCACTGCTCCACTGTGCTATGTGACGTTACAAAGCATTTTCACATTACAGGCCTTAATGTTCAGTTCCAACCTTTTTATGTTGATGGCTCACATTCATGTTTGTGACACGTGAACACTGCTGAGCTCATAAACTGCCACACATGCACAGATTTACCTGAAATGTGAGTCACGTGCATACAAGTATAATATGACTGAATTGTGGAATTCTAAACTAAAAACTACCCTGTTATGATATGCTCCTTCCAGTTTGCCATGATCAGAAGCGTCTCCATAAACGTTAAACAGCAGTAAAACATCCTCATCGCTCCAACGACCCTGGCACATGGTCTCTTCTAGGTTTATTTAGAACTGTTCTAAGGGTCCAACACTGAATGATACAATGTACAGAGGTGGGAGATTAAAAACGTGAATTCTAATCTGATCATTCCCCAGTCCCCCCCAAGATTTATTAGCCATTAATAAAGAAATGAGTTAACAGCTAACTGTTTAACTCAAGGCTACATTATTATAACCTGGTATCTTTTTCCACATTTCTATTGTATCGTGTCCTCACCACATCCCTCCAGTGGTGCGCTGAGCTCTGAGGGTGGGGTGTTCAAAGGGCTCGGTGACGCAGGGCTTTACAACATAAACAACACCCCATTCATTATGACTTGTAACTTGATAGTGATCAGGGAGATCTGGACCCCCAGGCTTTCAGAGGGTTTATTGATTCATTAATTTCAGTGGTCAGCAGTGACAGAGTGCCTCTGTAAATTGAATGGGGGCTGAGGGATTACAGTGGCCATATCTGATGAAAAGGTCCTGCATGAGTGGCGTCAACATAAATAAAGCCAAAGGTCATCCATCTTCCTCTCTCAGGAGCCGGTCTACTGTGTCAAGAGACATCTAATCTGAACCTCGAAGCCCCCTAGTGGCAAAACGGTCGCAGCAGTGAAAAAGGGCCAAACGCTCGTCACACTTTGGAAACACTGAACACACAGCGGGACGGGAGCAGTGGACACAGAGCACCTGGAGACCACTGTGTTTGCATTTCCTGCCTTGACTTAGGGTCAGAATTTGTCAACATTTCATTAGTGTAATTAACATTTACTGAACAGACAACTGCAAACATCGAGGACACTGAGGTCATATACGATGCTTTGGAAAACGTAAAGCTTTCTGGGATTTCTTACTATGTGTAACTTTCACTTTTGGTGGAAGTCAGGTGGGTGAACAGTCTGCCAGGAAGCTGATCAGTGACTCTATAAACCTTTTGGTTTTTGTAACAAGACAACATAATATTTTTGAAGATTCCAAATGCATCTCATGACCTCCACTCAGTGAAGTCACCTAAATGCAACCATGGTATCACTGAAAAGTGATTAAAAGGTCAACTATGAACTTTATTACTGTCACATGCCACGGGTTTGTGGCTGGAGGTCCTGGAGCATAGACACCATCCTGCATGGTGGAGACTTTGTGACCCTTACAGACAACGCCCAGCATGGCCAACTCCAGGCTTAGTCACTCTTGGTACAAAGTATGTCGGATCCCGGCAGCCCCTGATATCGACCTTTCTCCCTGGATGGAGAGCAGGGCTGCAGGGCTGCTGCTGCACCTCCCCTTAATTTATTTCCAAACCGTTTCCCCCCCTACATCTATACATGTTGTTTCTTGTGTTGCTGTAACACTAATTTTCCCTCTTATCACATCTAATTTCATCCTATTTTGCCTTATCATCGTCTGTCTTCCTCAGACATGACTGATATCAGAGCAGCAGGACAGTTTTCAACAACACATGTAGACAGGAGTTTGAAAAAAACCTCATCTCCAGGGACATAAAACCAAACTGTGCTTCTATATTTACTGTGTATGAAAACAACACTTCAACGCAGCCTCTGAGATGAAAAGCCCCGACCTTGAGGGCACGGGTCTAGTCAACTTCAAACCACATGTAACCTGATCCAGGATCAGATGTCAGCTGCCCAGCTGTAAGGCAAACCGCCAATCATTTAAGAAGCAGAATACAAAGAGGACTTCGATGCCTAAGTGACAGAATCTCTCCCGTTTATGAAGCTGTCCCCATCTTTAAGATCAGTGTACACGCTCTGTACAAAAGACCCACTGAAATCAATAGTACAAGTTGGAGGAAACAGATACTTGAGGCTAATGGACACTGGGAATTGTGGCTGATGGGCACAAAGGGTAGAAATACATATTGATACGAACATCACAGGCCAGTGGGCTCCACGCGGGTGAGAGGAGGTCACAGGTTGCTCTGACAGCCTACCCCCTCTTAATGGAAGCCTATCGACTGAACTGAGCCGAAGCTTCTGTGACTAACATGTTACCAGGAGGCACAGAGTCTGTGGATGCATGCACTGAAATAAATGTCTGTATGGGCGCTGGTACATATGCACGTTTCGAGTGTGTGAATGCAGACATATCAGTTTCTTCACAGTCTTCAGGGATTTTTGTTCTGATCAATAGCAAGTGATCAGTTGCTCAATAACACTTTTCTCTTCTCAAGGGCGAGATGGTGTATGCTTTAAAATCTGAAATGTTATTTGTGCTCCTGTTTTACATATTTTAAAACGCAGCTATTTTAATGTTGTTTAATGTTTCTCCCCTGTTACTGAAGCTCTTGTACTTGCACCTTGGAGGGTTTTTACTGCTCTGGAAACCTGGCTTCTCAATCAGCCACTTCACAAACACACAATTTCTGCAATATTTAAAATGGTTTTCCTCAGTTTAGAGATTTCTGCTTTTGTTTTTTTTTGTTTGCATGAATGCAAACTGCAGCAAAGCGGGGCCATTTCCTGCGGCTTTCCCCTCCTCTTCCAGGCAATTGGGGACAGGACAGTAACCTGACCCACATCTCTCACTACAGCAATGTAATAAACTGTGCTGCAACTGTTTTTGCTTGTTCCTGAATTGGAGGCATGTGCTCCCAGCTCACTGCTCCCCGAGGGCTGAGCAGCTGCACATCGCTCAGCTCATCTAGAGTGACAGCTCAGAATCACAAGTGCAACAGCCCAGTCGTGGGAATTTATCATTGGAAAACACGCGTATCACTGAGCAATCAGCAACTGAGTGGGATACAAGTCGAGCCATAGTTGAAGCAGTGAAAAGGACGACTACTCTCTAAACAGGGATCAACGAATTGTAGGCTAATAGTCCGAGTGGCCGCCTGCCAGGTAGATGCACCTGCGGCTCTTAAACAGGCTGTGCCATCACTACCCTCAAACCCCTGCATATGGCTTCAGAATACCATTAAACAGCTTCTGAGAAGCCTTTACTCTCGACAGCACAAAACAGTTAGTGAGCCAGGTGCTTAAGAAACTGTACTGTAGCAAGTAGCAACATGGTTATAGAAGGCACAGGGAACCTGCTGAGAAGTCATCAAAAGATTTCTGAAGGGATGTTCAATAACCAGCGTTGTCCTTTCATGTGATCTGACTAACTGCTGTGTTAACATGCTTGGAGAAGTCTGCAGCAACCGTCGACATTATGAAAATAAAGTCAATAAATCCTAATACCAGCTGGTTTTTAAGACACAAAACAGGAACTACTGTATCAGCTCAGACTGGTGATCAAGGCCCGAAGATTTCAGCCGACAAATGTGACAACACTCGCCATCGTGACCTGATGCGCAAAAGGCTCATGCAACATGTCATCTGCCATCCAAACCACTGTTAACAAGGTTGTCGGCAGTGAACGACGCACTGCAAAGGTTGCAGTTCACAGCTACTTCTGACTGTCAACAAATGGCTGAGTCAACTCAGCTTTAGGTTTAAAAACAAGACATTTCCTGTGCATTTTTTAAAAAACATTTCACTTGTAAATCTACTGCTAACTAATAATACAGGTGTTAGTGTGTGTGTGTGCTTATTAAAATGTCACGCAAGGTAGAAAACATTCAGAAAGGCTGTTGCTGTTGGAGCATGAACATGTATGTGCAAAGTCAGAAAGTCCTAAGCATGGGTATCTTTTTCTGCAGATACATACTTGTTTTAGACAAACAGCAAAAAGAATACAAGACACATGTCTGTTTTCATCATCAACAGACTGTACAACAACAACTAATAACAACAGTGTACTGGGTAAATAACAGAAGAAGAGAGAAATAGGTTATAAAGCAACAAAGCTCAGCATCACCAGCTTTAACCACAGAATACCTCACTCAATAAAATGATGTTTAAGCGACACTTCAGTGATTTAAGATCCTCCTTGATCACCCGCCACATGTTTAAATCTAACTAATGCCTTTTCAGCCTATGGGGGTTGTTATGGCTACAGCCGAGTGCGCTCCCAGCACCTCGTCCGCCTGCCCTGGTCCCATCAATAGCTCCACTCCGACAGGTGCTGGAGCGCGCTCCCGGCGACGAGGCACACCTGCTCCCAATCAGCGGAGCAGTACTTAAGGTGAACGTTGGTGTGTCCTCGTCGCCAGATGATCTCTTGACATCCCGCCATCATCAGTAAGCAAGTCCGATCTGACTAATCTGTGTTTCCTTTTTTTTTTGTCTTGATGATCCCTGTGGTTTTTGCATTTATCTGAACTGAACTCTGAATCGCTGTACTAGCGGCTTTTGCTTTGTGCCAGTAGAACTCTCCTTGAGCCTTGATTTTGACTGAATTCTGGTTTTGGGAAGTTTGGGTTTTGTTTGCCTTTTTGCACCCTGCTGTCTCCTCACAGCTTCTTAGTTAAGGATTATCCTGTGGGGACAGTACACGCCATCCTCGGCGACTCAGCTGCCCAGATGTCCCTTCCACGCTGGCGTTGACCTGGGCTGCAATCATGGTATCTGGGAGCCACGGCCTCCCCCCGCCAGTGGATCCACGCAGCGGCCGGCAGTCATATCGCCACCTGCTGCCTCCCCACACAGCTTCACTCTTCAGTTCCAGGTTCCCATCTTTCTTCCCCACATAGTTAGAATTTGATCTGCAGAGTGTTCTCATCCTCCTCCTCTGTTCTCAGTTTAGTGGCTGTCAGTACTCTCCGCACCCCGGGTTGCTCACCGAGTGGTCCAGTCTACACAGCTCCCAGTCGCCCGTACCAGCCGTAATGTCCACACTACTCCTTACACCTTCTGTTACCCTTCCTGATTAAAAATCTTTGTTTATCTGAAGTCTGTGTCCGAGTCCTGCACTTACTGGGTCCTCGGTCTCAGTTCCTGGTCCTGACGGTTAGCCGTAACAGGGGTCTAGTGAGACAAACCGAGACCATAAGCCACTTCTGACCGCTCTTTGCCCCTCCCATCACATCCCGCTTCCTAGCTACGACACTGCAACAAACTATACAAAATGCAGCCACGGTTTCAGACTTTTAGCTGCTGAGAGCTCCTCCATGGCTGGCTGCTTGAAATGACTTCTCACAGTTTGAAAAACACTTCTTATTCTTCGGTCGGAGGCAGACGGGGCTAATTTACAGACCGTATTTTGACAACACAGGGTGGAGAAGCTGGAACAACAACAGAAGGACTGTAAGGCCTTCATGGAGACCCTATAGAGACTAGAGCTTTTCTTACATTGTTCCTGCCCTAACATAAGTGAGCCACTAAGCTTTCAAACGCAGTGTCACAGAAGCGACCAGGCTTCTCATCTCACAGTCAGAAAAAAAAGCATACAAGTCTATTTCCACATATGTTGAACTATTCCTTTAAATAGTTATATAGCTAATTATATACAATAAAGAGCTTATATGACATCAAAGAAGCTTTTGCACTGGTCACATCCTGTTGTGTACTGTTGTTTTCTGTCGGGACATTTATTGTTTTGACATGAAGAAAAAAACCCTAAATAAATAAAAGGCCTCACAGCCAAGCTGGTCAAAGCTGTACTTCAAACACAATTGTGTTTAAAGTCACTTAGAGAGATGTTCAAATCCATCCTATCCTGCAGACTGAAGCACTCTCCCAAAATGCTTCGAGATTTGGAGGGAAGTGGCTGAACAGATTGTTATGTCACCATTAGGGAGCTGTAATGAAGTCATATTTCTTTTGCATTTTGCATGACTGGAGGGCCTTCCACTCTCGCCTGTCTGCTCCGCTCACATCAACCTCCCTTAAGTGGAGCAGTTCTGGGCTGCAGGTTTTGCCTCACTGCTGCCAGAGTGTGTCCGTGCCAGATAGCGTTGCATGATTACACTCAGCAGCGCACAATTTCGTAGACAGCATTATAGCAGGAGAATAAAATGTCTTAGGTCTCATTAAATGTCCACACATTTGGAAATTAGAAACCAGTTAGTCATCACTGGGATCGGAATAAGGATTTCAAACAGTCTTTTGTAACAACACGGCTATTTACAAGCTACAAAGACATGAAAACACTGTGTGCATAACTACCAAAGTTTTCCCAGAAATTTCCCATGGATAAAATAGAAAATGGTCTGATTTAGTGTTTATGGGTAAGTGCAACTTGAAAAACATTATTTACTTGAGTCCTCCCTGGTGCCACATTCATTTCCTGCATGTGTCATTATATTTAACTCTAGAAACTGTGATTTAAATAAACAGTGACAAACACGTGCATGAAATTCATCATTTTCTCAGAGCTGTAAAACAGAGCTGTTCAAATTTTTGTTTTATTTCTTGCCAGGAGCAGATGCAAACAACAAAAATGTCTTTAGTTTTTTATGTGCATGCACACTAAAAGAACATGCTAATGCTGTTCACATTTTCAAGCAGTATCCCGAATACATGGCCCAAACTTGCTCCAGTTGCTAAAACAGTTTTTAAAAAGTCTTGAGAATGACCCAACAAATACTGAGATAACCACCGTTGTACGGTCTAGTACCAAACCCAACACGGCTGGTAACTGGCAGCTTGCACTGGTCACACACAGTGGGAACTAGAGGTGGGTGGACTCAATACTCGTACTCAAATCATATTCATAATCAGCTCAGCTGCTGTAGAAGCTTCATGTTTCAGGCCTGAATAAGAATCTGTGAAAACAAAGGAAGAACCTGCATCTTCACAAGTAAACAAGAGGCTAAATGCACCACTACAGCTCCAAGGTTCACAGTCCTGAACATCAACAAACTTCTCAAACAAACCTCTCAGTGACTGTAGTTAAGGATTAAAAAAGGAATAGTGCTTGGAGTGTCAGACTCGTATTACCCACAAAAACCTGCTGCAGGATTATGTTGCCAGCCTTTCTCAAGTGCACATGGCTGCTGCTTGGCTCTTCTCTGTGCCTCTCTGGGTTTGATTTGAGCCAAAGAGCCACGGGACACGTTGTCCATGGCATTAGCATTCTCAACAGCCACCCAGCAAAACATCAGATCTCACTAGTTTAAAGTGACAGGGTGCTTAAACTGCAGTATGTGGGGGTAAGAAACAAATGCCTCTTGCTAACTACAAACACATTACGTAAGGAGCAGTGACGGGCTCATGCCCTTTCATCTGCTGCACTCGTTTTCTTACATTGTTTCCCAATGCTATAGTGTTACACCTTCAGGGGATGCTAATGCATTTTAACGGCTATGACTTGATGTGGTTCAAAACAATCTGAAATAATGTGACAGAACTGGCTGAGGAGTCCAACAGTTGATCTTCAACTCATTGTCCATGTGTCTGTGACTCAGACGAAACGGCCACTTCATTTCACATTGTCTGTACGTCCTTCTTGTTACTTCATAAGGTTTTTCTATTAATATCTGTCCAATAAAAAGTAGCTGAAAACCAGCCACTAGCTCAGTTTTAAAAGTGGGTGTAACATCCTGTTTACAGGCAAAGCGCAGTGAAAACAAAGCCCCTGACTCCACTGGCGAGAGTAATTGCACCATGGGTGAAACCTTTGAAGACCCAGTTTGCGTTGTGACTGAAACAATGATGATTAGAGCTTGTTCATTTGTCAGATGTGATTAGGACAGCAACCACATTTAAAAGGCAGCACCAAAACTCAGCATCCCATATTAAAGATCAGCTTTAAATATACTTAATGTTCTATTTTAACATCAAGACATACGGTGTTGCATTTATTCAACAATGCAATCATATTGGGTTTATCTGCACATTTTCAACACCAATATGTGAAGGACTGACTCAGCTCTGCAGAAGGTAAACAAAAACATATTTACCAGTTAGCTGCAGGGAAAAGTGTTTCAGTGACAAACTATATAGAGCATGAGCTGACTCGAGGCTTGAAAGGCTGCTGCTCACACCACATGATATGGATTAGCTTTAGGGAAATCTGGGCACTCATTAACACAGCTGTTTGATCTCAACGGCACAAATTGGTCCAAGGTGAAGAAACTGTTGCGTAATTATGATTGATGACGACAAGAAGGGGAAGCGGTTTCTGCCTTTAAATTCTCAGTGTGGAAGTTGTTCCTTATTCAAAGCCCTGTAGAGCAAAAGCTTCAGGAAGCTGTGATGAAATGTGAGGACTCAGCTGATGAGGTTATTAGAACTACAATACAGTATAAATAGAAATCATTTTCCCAGGGCAGCAAGTTGTTTTTTTCTGCTTTACTACTGTATTACTGCTATTCCTTGTTAGCACAAGTTTATTAAAACACTAAATACATCTGAGTCTGAACTCCATGTTTTAGGCCAATACAAAAATATTTGGAGGATTAAAAGTTATAAAAAATATAACAGTCAATGTGTGATGCAAAATAAGCAAATGCGGTTGGTAAATAGATTACACAGAGCAACTTTAAAGTTGATATTGACAGTTCATTATTGACCTTGGAAACAATCTGCATGTAAGGTCAACTTACTCAAAATCTTCCAGAGCTTTCAGCTGCATCTTGTGGCCTTCATTATCAGATGGAATTTGCCTTGTTATCATAAGATCTCATAATGTTACATAATATATTAGATGTCTAAATAACCACAACTGATCTATCATCGTGACAACTGACCAAATTCATGCGCTGTCCAGAAAATTCCCAGTAAGTGCAACTTGTGCTAAGAAATTTTTGTCCAAACATTTCTGAGCAGCACATTTTACAGCCTGCTAACATGCTAACAATGACAATGCTAACATGTCACTGATGTTAAACAGGTATAATGTTTACCATGTTGACCACCTTAGTGTGTTAGCATGCTAGTTTGCTAATTAGCAATAACTGAATGTATTTATTTGTATATAGCACTAAATTACCTCAAACAGTGCTGCAGTGTCTTGTTGCACAGCTGACATAGTGCAGAAACATCTGGAATAAGATGGTTTATGACAGAATCGGCTGACATTAAGGCTTATGGCCATGGACCAGAGCGAAACACTGGTGTGAACAGCAGCTCATTTCATAAAGGATCCTGTATGTTAGCATCAGACTTCACACACACCTCTAGTAGCTGCTTGCTCGGCCACTCATTTTTCCATTTAAGGTAAAAAGAAGCATCCCACAGTAAAAAGCGGGCTATTTACGTGCTGCTAGCTGACTGTCTCAGGAGGAATATAATGTCAAAAGTCTGAATCCGTGACATATTTATGAATAAAACAACATAAAAATCTCTGATTGCTTTTCATACTTTTTCCACAGAGACCCTTCAACATTTCCCTCAATTGAGCAGGAAGGATTTTTACAGTGGCAGCACATCTGTGTCTCAGCATCTAGAATAACTCTAAATAAAGAATAAAAGCAATCTGCTCTCGTTTCACTCAGTGCACCTTTTCCCTCCGTGTTGCCTGGGGGATGACCAAATGCATTTCATGTGCAAGTGTCACGCTTCACTGCATCTTGAGCACAGAACACACTCATGCTCCACTTTAAAAGCGTTAATTTTACATTTTTAATGACTGGCTGATGGCTTAAGCAAGAGTGTAGCACTTACAGGGGAAGATGTGATGTTCTAGAAATCCCCGTCCAGCTCCCCGCCCTGATCTCTCCTGGTGAGTGAAGATTGGAGATGTTCTTTATTTGTGTCCAGTGACTCCTGGTTGTACTGAAAATTAACATTAAAATGTTTTTTTTAGATACAGACTATACTTTTTTACATTATTGATGCACACTCAGCAACAAAATCAAGGAGATTTCTCAAATTCATGGCTGATTAGCCTGATGCCAGGATTATCTTGTTATTTTAAAGGTAGATAATACAAGATTATGTCTTAATGGGTTATGTGGAATTGGATGGAAGACACTGGGGGTCTCTCTCTCTCTCTCTGAACTGGCGAGGTGAAACAGTTGACTGAAACTCCACATACAAAAGGGATATTTAACACACAGATCATCTTACCACCACACATTAAGAGTTCAGTTGCACAATGGTTTATAACACAAATTCTGCTATTTTTTTTAAAGGTAATTAGCTTGAGCTCGGTGCTGCCACATCCATAATTACAACAGCTTTAAAAAAAGACAGGTCAGGAAACACAGAGGGGCTTCCCCAGGGTCAGTGCCCGCCACAACCTGGATTACAGCACCAAAGGAATCCTGGGAAGTGTGTACTGATTTGGCCTGACACTTGCTGCCACATTTAGCTTCGACGTTGCTGACTCACAAAGGCTTCAAGCACTTATCTGCCATATTCTTTACCATCTTTAAAGTGCACTGAGAAATTACCTCCTGCCACAGAAGATCTACCATCACATAATTAGCTGATCTCGTTTGACTGCTAATACAAGCTTAAAGACCATGCACAGGACTATGCTTAATTAATTTGTTAGCACAAGCAAGCTGAGATAAGAACACTGCCTTAAAAACTATGTTCGTTTGACAGACTGTATGTGTCGATACACCATACAACACTATGATACATCAGCACAGACAATAGTAAAAGTACATCTGTAAGTATAAAATTGCACTAAGAGAGCTAACTGACTAATTGTGCAGTAGTTCAACAATTAAAACCAAATCCTGACTCAAGGTACACTTACTGAGTGCTTTCAGCAACACCTCATGGTATTCCTCAGTTTGCACCCTGGTACTTCAGTCAGGTTTGGGTGGCATCCATCATCCGTAACGTTGGCCCCTTGCCCTGACTGGTGTTGACTGTGGGTCACATGATGACATCTGGCCAAACTCCTGCTGCTGAAAAAGATGGCATTGAAACAACTGGAATAAAACAGTCAGTGGACACTGAGGTACCATTATTCAATTGTCAAATTAATTGTGTTTATATCCTGTATACCAACTACAAAATCAGTTTAGTGTGACAGTTAATATATATTGCATGCTCTATATTATTAGCATGTGGTGTTCATTTGGGACACACCTACATATCTCCTGCAGATTTCACTTTATAAGCCACACCATGGAATATTATGTTAAGATTTTTCTCTTATCCTATGTCACATAAATGTAGCAACTACAAAAGCTACAGTCTACTGTAAACAGTCAATGCTGTGCATGGTTCTGAGCCAATGCTGTGTGCAAAGAGCAACTCTTAGAAACTATTACACTGGAAACGTCCAACACTTCACCCTTTGGAGCAGCCAGTGGCTTCAAAAGGTCAAATGGCACCTTGTTTTATTTATGTTACAGCACTTCTGTGCCCTTTACCCCTTCGTCTTTCTACAAGCTTCAGACAAATGTAATCTCATTTTTAAAAATGTTTTCCGTTCTCTTTCTCTGGGCAACAGCTGTAACATCAGAAGGCATCTTCCTCTGCACCTCTGTCAGCTACAAACACAGTTGTGGGACCACGCTGGATGAAATGGGCAAAGACAGCTTCACAGTCGCCAGGGGTGTTATTCTAAGACCAGGCTGGAATCAGAAGTTTTGTCAGTTTCATTTAACCAGGGCACTGCTAAATGGCTTAAGCCAAGCATCAGCTCACCCAGCAAAGGCTTCATGACAGCTCATGTAGCTGGGTGCATCAGAGTCATGTACCCAGCCTAAAAAGCCCTCAGGCTTTCTCTTCTTCATGACTGGCTTAAGCGTTTTGTCTCTGGGCCACGGTGATAATGTGAATCAAGATCAAGAACACTTATTTCAATTGTGCTTTATGTTTTATTCTGACCTTAAATTCAGCATTGTCTAGACTGTCCCATCTCAAAATGGGAGGATCCCCTACTGGGAGGAATTTAGATATGCTACAGTAATATTAGTCTTAGCTATTATTTTGCTGGCAAGAAAGAATTTGTCCTAAACTTACTTTAACATGTACAGGAAAAGGAAAAACAATGACCCCTTGAAGACAAAAAACATGCTCATAAATGATGAGTTTCCACTCAGTGACCAAAATAAACAAGTTACAATTGCAGATACAGTTTGTGTACAGAGAAAACAACACTGCCAAAACCACGCAATTAGACTTTAATCATGATCTTGTGAGAAAAATAAGGTCAGGTGTACTTTGTGCATCTGAAGCATATTGCCAAAATGTACTTTATATACAGCAGCAACCTGTAAAAATCCTCACAACAAACACCTGTGACACTGAGGTGGACTAGGAAACACACAAATAGTTGCTCAGCTCAAGGCTTGAAGCCCATAAAGTCACAGAATATGAAAATACTGTAACAGAACACCTGATAATGTGCCAGAATATCCCTGCTCTCTGACACAATCAATTTAACATCCAGGTAGGAAAGTCCATTTAAATCATATTCATACACTGGGCAAGCTGCAGACACTGACATTACCCAAACACAGACATTCAAACTTGACCAATCCCACAGAGCAACACACTGGAAACTACTGACAAAAAGTATCCAGATGTTACTTGTGGTTTCTTTATTCTGAGTAGCTTTACACCAAACCAGGCCTACGTTATTGGCTTCAACTGACCAGTGACTGAAGAACTCACAAACAACTCACCCAACACTGCCACCCGTGAAGGCCCATGTGCTTGTCAGCAGGCTAAAAATCCAACCTGAACAGAACAACCACTGAAAATGACAATGAAATCATACCTGTGGTGATAGGAGACATGTACAGAGAGTCCTAAAGTAAAACAACTGTTTTTTTATGACAGAAATGTTTGAAAACTCCCAGAAGTGAACAGCAACTTCCTGGAAAGATGTGACTTCCTGTAACTTCATCCAATCAGGCCAAAGAAACTCACAAATCCCGCCCCCACGAGAAAGTGACGTTCACCAAGAAACTTGAAGAACAAACCATTATATTTGTTAAGCAGATTAAATAAAAGAAAAATGAAGAGTAAACAAAGGGGTGTGTGGGCTCCCGCGTGAATAAATAATCTAAATAATCTTTATTTTGTAAAACAAAATCACAGAAGAACATATATTCCCTGCTAGAAATCAGGTTTCCCCTCGTGAGGCAAATTATCAAGCTTTTTTTTTTCCATCACAACTTGGTTCCTTTGTTCGCCTTTGCAGTTTGACAGGATGGTGAATGGAGACCTTGCAGTAAATCAGTGTGGACTCATACGGTAAAGAATATTGTAGAAAACCAGTCCGTCCCGGGTCCGTTGGTGTCCCAGGCGAGTTGTCGCGTTGTTGACCAAAACCTAGCTACCATGCTAGCTAACACTAATCACTTGTTGGCCAACTACTAAATGCACTTTAAATACGACATTTCTGGAGCTCTTAGTAATCAAAGTCATAGTGTTGTCATGGCCTAAAGTGAGAGTGGTTGTTCATACCTCACACCGGCTGTTTATGTGTCTGCTGGACGTCTACTTCTGCTGCTGTAATTAACCAAACAGCAGTGCTGTATTGTGTAGAGCGGGCCGACGTTTGGCGCCCCCTTGCGGTGGCCATGCATAAATACAGTCGTGACAGTACTGTTTTAAAAAAAAAAAGCTCTTGTGATGCGCCATAAATGCGTCCATCACCTATGCCAGGGCCGGTGTTATGCGCTAAATAAAATGAGTGAATTGAATGTCCACACATTCGCATTTAGTTGAAATCACCACAGCACCATAGTCCCACAGAACCACTATGGCTGTTGCTCGTACCCGAATAAACATCTCACATACAAAACGAGCAGTTTTCAACTTTGGTAATCATTTCTATGTGAAAATGCTTCAAATAACAAAATGATCAGTCAGTGCTCACTGTTAAAAATGAACATGCTAAATCTTTGAAAACGACAGGTCCTGCCATCAGTCAAAGGCCTTTGACCTGACAGTGACAGCAAACAGATGCCACCTCCCCTATGATCCCTCAGTTTAAGACTGTATCAGAGCGTTGCCGTAATATATCAAAATAAATGAACACAATCAAACTCTGGAGGAACATGTCTACAAACATGATTCTCTATCAGAGTCTGCAGGTTAAATTAAAGCCTGTGTGGCCTTGTATAGTTACCTCTGATCATCACACTGAAGGAGAAACCTAAAACAAATTATGCCACAAAAAAACTCTCCAATCCACAAACTACCTCCAAAGTTCACGAACGGCAGTGGCCATTCAAGCCAGGCGCAGCCTCTTATTTGAAAAGGAAGTGACTTTCACAAACGAGCAGCTGTATTTTGTATTGTTACTATCGTGTTCCCAGCAGTATTAAAGTGGAATCACCTTAACACAGTTGGACATGCTTTTGTCATAGCTGAGGGTTTTCTACAGGAACCACTGCTTGGGTTTTGTATACACTCACGCTCAACTGGTTCCATTATCTTTGCTTCACATGCTTCCTCTCAAGTTTGTTCAGGCTCTGTAACAAAGAAAGTAGCTTATTATCACCCACTGCAGGAGTTGTCTGCACATGTATGGCTCAGGAATTGCTGGGACTTAACAAGAAGACTGAATTAGACTTGACACTGAGCCATTATTAGGAAATTAAACGCTGTTTTTACAATTATGGGAGTTTGGCAGGGCTTGGTGAATCTCCTTTCTAAGGATCATAAAAAGAAAATACGTTACATCTTCAGTTAGCTCATTTAGAATGGATTAAATGTTTCAATCCCATAGCCACAATACAATATAACCATCTGAATTTCCTGATGGAAATTGTCTTTCAGCATGTGTATCTTAATTTTGTGATACTGGCACCGTACCCACATGGAAGCCTGGGTGTTCTGTATGAACGATTAAAAGTTTTGGAGGAGCGATATATTAAAGCTCCTTTTTGAACAGAGAACACTGAACTGAAAAGAGGCGTTAACCTCCCGACCCAGTAGCACCATGAAGCTAATACAACATGGCAGCTCAGGGCTACTTTCTCAGCCTCACCAAGTAATTGGTGACCCAGCACTCTACCCAGAAAAGCACACAGGGTTAGGTCCTAAACATGGGATTGTAGTATATTCACTGAAAAGCATGTGACAAGTCAGTCCCTCATACAGAGCTGCTCAGGACTGTCTGACACACTGTTTGGTTTGGCTTCGACTTCAGTCCTGTTATTCTGTACCCTCTGACACAGAGGTTATTGTGGCATTCAAGCTTCCACCTTCCTGAAATGTGGTTAATTTGTGGAGCAAGCTTTTCTCACCTGTAACCATATATATAGTTTGTCCCTACAGTGTCTCCTGAAATAAAGCCCCTGTGGTAGCAGGTGTTCCTTCGACTTCATAGGTACAACAGTAAACACAAGTCATGATCTGATCAGGTTTAAGCACAAACCTACTTGGTTGTTCTCCAGGTCTTTCCACAGTCACTACTAACCTCTAGCAGTTTATACATATACTACACTATCAGCTGCATTTCTCAACCTGGCTTTTGTTTTCAATTACTCTTCAAACTAAGTCTTCATCAGTGTTGTAATACTCAAGTCCAGGACTTGGATTCTAGTCTTTTCAGGACTCGTGACTCAATTTGGACTTGAGCACTGGTAGCTCAAGTCTTCAGCATTGACTATATTCAGACTGGAAAGCTGGAGACTCGGAACAAGGCAGCAGGGGAAGTTCCAGCTTCAAATGATCCACAGTGTAGTTTCATATTGTTAAAAGCCAACAGCTGATCTTCATCTGAACATGGTGAGGTGTATAAAGTGTACAGGAGGTTACCTCAAACCGGCAAGCAGCTTTTTCTACAGCTGCCGTTGTAATATTTCCTCCATTATTAGGGAGACCATCCTCCTTGCTGTGACAATACTGATTGTGCCTGTACAGAATATAACAAACCCCAGTACCTGAAGCAGATTCACAGGGAGTGGACACCGACACTGCTGATGCCGTCTGCCAGTCTACTGAAAGCTCTCCACAGAAGCTTGTGTGTTACTGGGACAAGCTGTAGAAGGTCTGTCTCCTCTGCTGATTGGCTGAGCGAGGTTGGTGCCAAATCATATGTCTGTGTTTTGTAAATCCCCTGAGAAGCCTGGCATTTTTTTTCACTGACTTGTCATCTGTCAAGTATTCCACAAAGCAGACTTTTCTTTACGATTCTGTAATAATATTCCTTGACCTTTAGGGCTAATTTGCTTTTCCCAGGCTTCTTTCATGACCTCAGATTAAAAAAAAAAAATTCTTAAGAGCTATTCTGTTTTTAAGATCTAGGACTTTACTAGACTCCGGGGCAATCAATGGCGTCGCACGCTTTACTCCATGTTGTATTACTTTTTATTGTTGTGATCTTGTGTCATTGTGATTTTTCTATGTGAGGTTGTGTTTACTCCTAAAGTCCCGACTCAGCATCACACTCATGTCACACCTGCACAGTAGTACTTCTGGTGTTTCTATAGATAGTAACTGTGCAGGACACTGTAGTTTGCAGTAATTTGATTCAGCCTGCCACCTAGTGGCCACCTGCTTTCATTACCTACTAAATTTCAAATGAATGAACATGGTTTGTAATGTCTGAACTTTTCCAACAGGAGCATGTAGCTGGAAAGAGTCGCACTGTGGCAATTTAAAAGTCCTTTATTGATGCTCTAAGATTGTTGTGAAATACATTAGCCTTTAACATCCTTGATATTCATCATGGTTGGATATTGAAGCTGCGTGACTGTCAGGACATAAGCTACCATACTTAAAGCCCACAGTTAAACGCCATCTGACTGTAACTGTGGATGAAAGGTGCTAGCAGTAGGATGTCATGACCCACTGAGCAAAAGCACATAAGCTAATGTGGAAGGTCAGCTAGCTAGCTTTACACTTTTCTGCTGTGCAACAACAAAAAGCCTGACTTGTGTGTATACTGTCTAGAGAGAAACTACTCTTCCACCTTTCTCACTAAAGCTCTAATGGTGTTTTAGCAGCCAGGTGGGGGCGGGTCCACCCGGCTGGACAAAGTAGCTCCACCACCAGGGCTTCTCTGCTCTTTCCTCACGGTTCTGGCTGACATCGGCCGTCAGGATGTAGTGCCCGTACTGGTTATAAGGGTCAAAGTGGTCATAGGAGCCCAGAGAGAGGATGGCGTCACTCTCCTCCTGCATGTCCGGCTCCACGGCAGCTTTCTGCAGCACAAAGTCCACTCGGCCTGCCGTGTGCATGCGAGGAGGCAGGAAGACTTTCTTCACAGCTCTGGTGTAGCCCAGGGCTGAGGCGGTCACAATGTGGGTGCCAGGGGTGAGGAGGCGCCAGTAGTCTCCATTTTCAGCTGGCCAGGGAGGGAGAGTGATGGAGTTTATCATTTCTTTCTGAACAGGAGCACTTAACTAATTTACACATGAGTTTACTTACACTTAACCATTTGGGCATTTGGATGGAGACTCCAGTGATGCATTCATGTCATATGGGATGGATTATAGAAATGTTTACAACTTGCAAGCATTCACACGACTGGACAAATGAAGACGGTTCTGACCGTGTGATGGTTAAAAATACTGTGCATTCAGAATATAGCATAGTCTGGGTTCAGTTGAGCTGAACAATGGACTTCAGAATATTCTAAGATTTCTAGTTTGTATTTGTGATTCAGATACTGATATGAATGCTATTTACATGTCAGGTAACTGCAGTACAGTTATGTGACATAACAAAAAGCGCTACTGTAGTGCACTGTGTGGAACTGTCCAGTAGGATGCAGGACTAAAAGTCAAGATCAGTTTTATGATCTGTCTCTCACAGACCCTCTGGGCTTAGGGATAATTAAGGAGAATTAATACTGATAATTATTACCTGTGGTAATATCATGGCGTATTCCTCTGACTGATATCCGTGCACCTTTGATTCCATTCCCCTCCTCATCTTTGACGATGCCTTTGATACCTCGATGAGCCTGAGGAACAACACAAGACAGGATGAGCAAATCATTTCATATGCATGAATTTATATTTCAACAAAGACTTAAATACAATTCATTTAATACCAACTCCGACTTTAAATCCAGCCCTTACTGTCATTCACCTCACGTATTGTTTGGGTCACACTTCATGCACCCTAACACCAATAAGGCAACAAAAAACAAAAATCAAACCAAGTGGAACAGAGTCTGGACTTACTGCCTCCATGAAAGTGATCAAAGCTTCGTGGTTTTCATACCAGCTGTTCAACAATTCCTCCTGAGGGGGGAATTTTTCACAACCCAGCTCCACTGTCACCTCAAAACAGTTGGTGTGAAGATAGCTGAAGTCTTGCATACCTGACCAGAGATGAAACAAAGCTGCTTTATCTATGAGAAACTGGAGTGACCTAAGCACCACTTCTCTGATATTTCTGGTCTTACAATGACCTCTAGTGGCACATTAGTGTCAGGCGCCCTGTCGACTTTTGAGGAATCACTTCTTTACTCACTGCCTGCAAAGCTGGACCACTGCGCTCCATTAATGGTTCCTTTCTCACTGTGAGTATGAGACGATCCGCACCGGGCGTTTTCATTGGACATTGTTTCATGGGTGTCTGCATATGTTCTGGCAAGAAACTTGAAAACCTACAAAATAAAAGCCAGTGTTATTTTTCTCTTGTTTAAGGATAGATGAAAAGTTGGGCGTTAATTCAAGTCACACAATCAGTCTGTTAGTTCTGAGCTCATTCACTGGGGTTTTATCAGTTATCATGAATGAATTTATATCAATCCAGCCTAAATACTACAGTCTGTTGTTCAGGTTTTTGTTGTTATTGTAGTTTGTGTCTCGTTGTTGTTGCTTCCAGCAGCTGGTTCACAAATGTGACTTGATTATCACATTTCCTTTGTAGTGATCCTCTACATCTTATACATCCTGTATTTTTAGAAAATAATTTATATCTCAATTACAAAGTCCATCACTCCAGAGACTCCAAAGGGTTTGCATTAAAATGTAACAAAAAGTAATTTCAATATTTGCAGCCTTTGCTAATTAAAGTTTATCAAAACAAAGTTACTGAATGTTTTTATTCTTTTTTTTTTATTATTCTTGTATTTTGCAGATTCAATGCACTTTTCACTGGTTAGAAAAGAGACAGAAATCAACATGTGTTGGGGCTCGTTCACCTGATGATCCGGTGTCAGGGACAACATGTTGTGTCCCAGCGGGTGTTTGGACAGGTCATATGGGTAGGCCACCACCAGGTCGCCGCCATGGAAATTAGCAGAGAGCACAAATGGAATGGAGCGGATCCACTTCATCACAGCATAGGTCTCTGGTGCAACCTGGATAGCAGCGTTAAGACAGTATCCCAACCAAAAAACAAATCAAGTTTATTCCATTTCAAAAAAGCTTTCTCAACAGTTCTGCCTATTAAGCCATAAAATATTATTTGTTAACATCCAGTATATGGATAAGGATTCATCCTGTACCTTACCAAACCAGTAAGAGTCTGGGATTGGGATGTGGTCGGTGCGGTAGCCTTTCTGTCTGCGTCGGTTGTAGACGACAGAAGTCAAATCAGGGAAGTTCCTGTTCAGGTCGATGTTCTGGGCGTTGTTTCGACCGACATTCCAAGTGTCGTATCTGTGACCCTGAGACTACAACACACATTGAGCATCCACATGTTAATGAATCAGATATCAACCACAAACCACGATTTCCAGCTGACACACACTTCAGATAACTACAAACATCTCTGCGTCTTATATAGATATACAGTATATATGCATTCTTTGACTTTGACCCCATGTTAAGAAAACACTGCTGAAGTTTTATTTTCCTTTTGTCTTTGTCTAATATTTTGAACATATTTTTGTGGACTTATGATGACATCATTTTCCCAGTATCTATGTATGTGTGTGCACTTTTATTTCAGTTGAGCAGGACTGCCCATTAATCTGTCCATTTTGTTTCAATTAAGCAATTGCTTAGTCTTTAAGCTGTGAGAAAATAGTGAAAAGTGTTCATACAACTTCCAAGAGGCGAAAGAAATGTCGTCCAATTACTCTGATCAAGACTCACAAATCCATAAAGTCCACGAGATCCTCTGCACTCAAAGTTTTTATATATCTTAACAGCTAGGGTGCATTTCAAATTCAATTTAACTGGAACAGGGGCATTTAAGAAGGGTGGTTGGTTTGTTAAAGGTATCACAGAAGGACAAAGATGACTCTAAACCTAAACTCTAAACAGTACTTTGTCCTTTATGAATGTGACCACTGACCTCCTCATCATCACCGTAACTATTGTCCTGTACTCCAGAGACTGCCACCTCGTATCCATCGGGGTTCATTGAGGGCAGGATGTGGATGCGGGTGGTGTTGATGAGGGTCTGGATGCGCTCGTTCCCCAGCTGATACTCTGAGCACAGGTACTGAGCCAAGTAGATCAGCAGCTGGCGGCCCACCACTTCATTTCCATGCATGTTGCCAACATACTTCACCTCTGGCTCGACTGCACACATTTACAGTAACCGCTCTAACTTCCTTGACAATGAGAAAGGGTGCAGACTATGTCCGCAGACTTTGTTGAGCTCTACTTACGCAGTTCATGTTGCCCGGGGTTGTTTGAGAACTCGATCACCAGCAGCTCCTTGCCCTCCATGCTGCGGCCGATGCTGTAGGTTCTGGCTATGTCGGAGCATTGTTCCTCAGTTTTCTTCAAGGTACTGATCATCTGAGCGTTGGAGTGGTAGGGGAACTGTATCGTGGAAACGGGGTCCTCCGCAGGAAGAGCTTCCATGCTGGAGAAGGCGTCTACATCCTGCGCTGCTGTAAAGGAAACAGTTTTGATCAAGTGACATGTAAGATGTCTTATACAAAAACACCAACTGACTGGTTAAAGTGATAAAACCTGCTGATGTCTGACTTCATGTTTGTTCTAAACCATATCGTCTTCTTCTCCTTCCTCATTCAATTACCTGTGACTTGTGAAAATTAAGAATCGTTTTCATTAGCGATTAACCTGCTCATTATCTCAATTATTTGATTAGTGAAATGTTGATGAGACCACTAACCTAACATGTCCATGTCAAAATACTAAAATACTGCAATAATAAACATCTAACTGATGGTAAAACACTGCCTAGGTAATGACTAAGGATTAATTTAATAATCAGTTCATCTACTGATTATTTTCTCAGTTAATTGATTATTGTTTTGGACAGATGCCATGACACAATATCCCTGAACCTTAACCTCTAGAGTCCTGAGCTTTGGAAACCCAAGCTGTGCGGTCCTCATATGAGGACGCAGGGACTCTAGAGGTTATGGTGACATCTACAAATTGCTAGTTTGGTAAGCAGCAAATGCACAGATTTCAGAGCCTGGAACCAAAATGACACATTTACTGCTTAGTCGACTTGTTCCAGCTGTAGCCTGTCACTCTGCACACAACATTTAATGTAAGGCTGCACACTGCGGATCCATTCCACTGACTGACGTACTGTTAATGTTTCCATTTTCTGGGATGTTGCTGTCAAAACAAGAAATCCTGTACAGCATTAATGGGTGAAGAGCTTGAGGGCACGTGATACTGAAACAGGAACAGTGAGTTTAAAATTAATGTACATATGGAAAACATTCCAGAGATTTAACACGCTGCCAGACATCTGAACCACATTCTGTTTGGTGGAAAAACTTTAGCAGGACAATAAAAAGAAGTGAGAAACTTCAATACAGAGCTACAGGTTAAAGCACCATATTTCATTTCACTGGTGAACTTTATGACCGTGTAATTTTTGAAGGTTCACCAGAATGATGCGACTAAATGCTCAAAATCAAACTGTGTCCGTGCAGATGTTTGTGCCGATCGTGCTCTCATGTGGCTTGCACATGATGCTGTTGTGAGAAGCAGCAGAATATCTTTTTTTTTTTAATCAATTTTGGAAAAGATTGTTTTTTTGGTGTCTTTTGAAAACACTGCCAGGCAATGTTGTGGTGCATTAGTGCAAAGCTAAGCTCCTACTGAGTGCTCATGCAAACAGCCACAGGCCTGAGTGAAAGGGAGAGTATATCTGGGGGACTAGGATGCTCCAGTTGGATTTTATTTTGAGGTGAGCCACATGAGCATGTGTGCTAACCAGATGTCTGCTCAATGAAACAGAAAGGACTACACTTCTTTCAGAGGAAAACAAGGTGGTTAAAACCAAATTTAAAATGACACAAAGAGTCTTATCCAAAACAAAGGTCACAGTCATGTTGACCTGATTTCTCACCACTGAGGCCCTCCAGGGGGTCAAAACAACCCTCTTGCTCGCCGACGAAAAAGCGGTCACAGTCCAAGAAGTAGGGCCAAGCCATCTCTATCGCCTCAAAAGCATGGCTGCACTTCTTCTGCACCGCCTCACAGGCGGTGCGACAGGGCTTCAGCACCTTCTCCTTCTCGCAGCGTGGGGCCAACACAGAGCAGCCCAGCATGCGGATTTCAGGGCTGCACGCTCCACCGAGCAGGGATTCAGCCACACTTAGGAGGAGGTACTCGGTGCCCGCCTCGGCATCTTCACGGGTCTTGTGTCCAAGGATGTTGGGGAACATGGTCTGAGTGTAAGGCATGTCGTCGCAGTAAGACAGCAAGACATCTGTGCATTTGGCTGAGGTTAAAAAAATAAAAGAAAATTCAGACAGTTCAAAGAATTTTCAAATTGAAGAATGACAACAAGCAGAAAAATGAGAAAACAGACAATATTAACTTTATCAGTCTTATTTGAGCGATCAGGTCATGTACATTTAATCATGAGCCTCACTGTGCCATCTTCAATCATCTGCTCCCAAATATTTCTATTACCTCTGGAAATTAGAATTTGAATATTTCATTGAACCATTGATCATCTAAAAATACACATGATGGTCTTATGGCTTTCGGACCAGATTCCATTAAGACTACACCCAGTGTGACTTATGAGCTCATCCTTTTTGTTGTTAAAAACACTGACTCCAACCAAACGGATCTAACTGCACAGACACTTGACCCTCAGGGACGGTGGGGTCAATTTAGGGACCAAACCTTCCCTAATGTCACAAACAAATGAGTGGTGTTAGGTTCAAAAGTCTAAGGACATTTGTGAGCTAAACAAACCTGAGATGTGATCAGCTGCTACCACAATGACAAAGAGCTCACACAGCTCGTCCTCCAAGCTCAAGGGTACTTACGTTTTTCTTCCACTGTTGGTTTGCACAGTCCTGCAAGACACATGTGTCATTAGCTGACACTAGATGGCAGAGTGGTTTATTGTAGAGTGGTTTCAATAAATGCTTTACTCTGGCCTATAAAATACTCTGCTGGTCAACTTGTGGTCGTGCTGCTGCAGCTCTCTGAAATGTCTGTCTGCTATTAAAAGGAAGTCGCTAGTGTTCCCACATTTTATTACAAGTTTATAAATCATTAAGACTGTAAAAGCCTGCGTTCAACCAGCATATTAATATCACGCGAGAAGGCAAAGGCCAACACGTAATCATATGCATAATCATTTAGTATCTTTAAGTTGTAAAGAAGTATTTTCACAAGTTTTACTGCAGCAACATCAGTTCGTGCATGTCCAAAAGTCCAGAAACTAGTGAGAAATGCCGTGTCCAATGTAGGCTGCAGGTCAGCATAAGAATGAAGAATGTAATGATATAAAGTAGAAAAACTACCTGGAAATCCGGGGTGACATCGCGGAGGCGCGCACGAAACAAGCACCAGCTGCAGCAGGATCAGCAGCATGATGCTCATTTTCCGTCACTTATGTTCCGTTTCGATGTGGCACCTCACACACGCAGGCAGAAGGTGTGTGCGTTTGAATTTCCTCAAGTCTGCAGTAACTCCGCTTAAGTTTCCTTAACGCCACTTTATTACAAACAGTACGGTCAAATATCAGGTTACATTGGAAACGGCTCTGATTTTTAGGGGCGCGCACGAAAATGTTAACTTTCAGAACATGACGCAACTTCACGGAAATAGAAAGTGAACTGACAGGCAGCTTGTAAACATGCTTTGCCTCTTCCCTTACTTTTGAGTATACTGGTAAACTTTTTGTTCCAGGACGGTTTTGAGTCTGGATTCAAGTGAATGAACTTGTGCCTTCTTCAGTCACATGACACTATTTGTCCAATAGGGTGCTCGCCAGGTGTTTGATTGGCAGGAGAACAATGATTGGCACATGTTCTTTAAAGGTGCTTGTTGGGGGAATGACATAAACATTACAAAAGTTCAATATTAGCAGTTTTCTCTTTACTTGTCCTACTTATAAATGTTGATGTGGGCTAAGTCTGTTAATGCTAGCTTTAGACTGGAGGCTGCATTTTTAGTCTGTTGCAACCAGGCACCCACAGTTTACATTGTCACCAGAATGGGTAGGGCAAAGAGAAGTGACCGGTGGATAATGGCAATAGTATCTATCAGCAGACTGCACGATAGAGGCAGGGCACATAGGGTCATAACCTGGTGTGTCCATTTACACCCCAACCACCAGATGCAGGATGTGCTGGGTATGTGACGCAGCCACCAGAGCTGACCACTGCCAGTCTAGTCAGTGGTTGTGATTCCACCGGGTCTGACTGTGTTCCATCTCCATACAGCTTTGCTAAAGGTACACATCTTGTGTATTTTTGACAGATGCTGGTTCTGGGATACTTCTGACAAGGTTCAACCCACCGACCAGGCAGTGCTAGTTGCTAAAGACTACTAACTGTAGTCTCTGCCTGTATGCTAGGCTACAGCACAACAAAGTAGGAAATAAGAACAACAAACACAATTAAAACAGACAAAAAACCCCCCCCACCTACACATAAAATCAGTACTACAACAAGCTGCTCTGCAGACGCACCCAGCAGGGGATGAAGTCGTACAGAGGATGGATCAAAACTGGATCACAGACGGAATGCA
>NW_018128206.1:404525-407004 GCF_001952655.1 Monopterus albus | reverse complement strand
AGTTTGTTTTGAATCTCACTAGACCCTTTGGTGGCTGAAACTAAACGTCCCCTTAATGGAACAATGATTCTCTAAATTACTACCAAGGCACTCATTAGAAGAAGGTTAAGAGGAGACTATTTGCTGCTTGAGTTATCTGAGGTTCCCACTGATTTCTACCAATTTTAAACTTCAACTGGGTGCAACTATATCGTTATGTGATGTCCTGGTAGCTTGTCCTTACTATATTCATCCTGCAGAGTAAAATGCAGCCGATTTTGTCATGGCTACCTTCATTTTCTATGGGAACATGTTTTACTCATTCAACTAATTTTAGGGTCTCCTTCAAGCTGTGCTGGTCTAAATTAGCATAATAGGAAGCATGATCATTTATCATGCAGGCAGACAGGCCCAGAACCCCAGGGTTCAAGACTGGATGGAGTACTTTGAAGAACTGGAGTGAGTTTGAGGTGGTGCATGTCGGTGGCCATAGCTGTAGATTTCTTTACATTCATTTATTCCAGTATTGCGTTCCGACACATTTTCAGTGTTGCCTGCAGAATTTCATTTTACTTTAAGACACCTGCCTCGTCATCAGCCCGTAACCTTTCTGGCATGTAATCACCATTCTCCAAGTTGCACAGTGGACTAAAACACTTGGGCTTGAGGTGTTTTTTTCCTGATGTTTGTGGATAAATTATCTTTAAAGTCTCCTTGGGTTTAATTATGCATTTTTACGGTAACACTTGAGTGTGTATGGAAACCTCATTATAGAAACAAAACGTGTCAACCCACTCTTTAACTCACTCGGTTGACTACTTTGTCCTTTTGAACCGAAGCAGCTGTGAAATAACTACTTTGCCATGCATACATTTTCCATTTGAGCAGTTTTAATTACCAGTTTCTCCATTATCAGTTCTTGATGACTGGGGTTAATTAGAAAGATGTATTAATAGTGGCAAGGCCTGGCTTCAGAACAATTTGGATTCAGAGGTGCTGGTGGTTCAGTTAGACACAAAAGTGGAGATTCCTTCACTTAATGCTGCAAGGAATTACTGTGGGTCTGTTTCCATGCATCAAATTAAGGCAGAGCCGTTACGAAGTCAGAATAAATCAGGTTCACTTATCAGTAAAAATGATCTTTGGCTGTTCAAGCTGCTGCAACAGTGACTGTTCATGTGACGCTGTAGGTCATTTTTTAATGCCGCGTATCATCTGCAGAATAATGAGGGCCACGAGGCAGATGGATGCAAAACAATATGATGCAGAAACAGATGAGTATGGCGGTAAACGGGGAGCCACAGGAGTTTTATTTGTTAGAGAATAATGAATCATGTTTCCTTCTAGGGATACCAATATCCATCAGTTTCAGATATTGAATATTACCTTCATTGTTTCCACAATAATCTAATCACTTAAATAAAAGTCCTAGTATTTGCCATTTAGTGTCCAAGACTTTTAACTGAACTGCTAGAATTTAATTTACAATCTTACAAATTAAATCAAATGGCATTATCCAGGTTCAATGACAGTGCTGTGATAATTAATATCTGTAATAGCTTTATAACTGACAGCTTTTATTGCACATATTCCACTAATAGCTAATCACACTGCCAAAGAACAAGAAGTGGTTCACAGGAGAAAAATACATGTGCATAAAATACATCCAAAGAAACCTTTGTATATATAATAATAAAGCAGCTATTGTGGTTTAAGTATAGAATGGCTGAAAAAGTCACATATTTAAATCTGGCACAAACACAAAACAGTGTGTTTTAAAGCACTTCAAATGCATTCCTGTGCTACATCTCATTGCCCGCCCCTTTGTCTAGACAAAAAGTTGTTCCTGTACAGTGCAAAATATATAACATTATGTAAATATCCATAGAAACATTTCCTCCAGTCCAGGCAAAACAACGCACAGTTGTAGAAATGCACTTTGTTTAAAAGTGGGCTATCTCTAGTACATTCACTTACAAATGCACACTGTAAAGGATAAGTCTGGTCATGTTCTTAGAAAAACAAAATCCCACAATGTCTCTGTTTGCTGTTAATCCTTTTAAATGCAGTTTCAGATACTTTATGTAAAGTAAATAGAAATAAAACATCTAAATTGTAATGAACCTGGCTGAGATTTAACCATAACCTGCCATGATGTATGATTGTGAGTACAGTGCTTTAACGCAGAAGAGAGTTGGATTTAAACTACGGTGCGTTGCAGACTGAACAGCCGCGGGACTTGGAGCAAGGTAAACAGCCACTACACCTGGATTTCCAATTTGATTCGTTACATCGGGGTGAGTGATTTGTCTAAAAGCTTCAGATATTATCACCCCATTCAGTGGATGTTGTCAGTTTATCACTGGGAGCATAGATACAGGTGAGTAGGGCCCTACTCCACAACAGTAACCAGAGCGTTCTACCAGACTGACACATTTAGTCATTGGTCAGCTAACACTAGCTTCGGACCAGAGGCTGCAACCAGGAACCCGCAGTTTAG
>NW_018128206.1:387043-404478 GCF_001952655.1 Monopterus albus | reverse complement strand
TGTGCTTATGGGGTCAGTAGGTGAATGCCAATTCGCCCGCTTGCATCCATGTTTCCCTCACCTGTGTGTTTTCCTTGTATCTTAGTCCCACCCACGTAAGATGCAAGGAAAAGATTCGAGGAGAAACTGTGAGGAAGAAACAAGGAAACATATTTATCTAACCTCAGATCCTTCATGTGAGGCGTCCGATCACAAACTGATTTCCGATAAAGGGCCATGTCAGTCGTGTATCCTCGGTTATAGCTCCTTCAGGCAGAAACAAAAGCTTTAGGACGACCTTCATCATGGCGGACTGTAACGACTTCCAGATCAAGTGAGGAACGAAACAATAAAGGAATTGGGATTCACTTGGTTTGTTTTGAGTCTCATTAGACCCTGGGCTGAAAAGCCCTTAGAGTAGCTTTAAGGCCTTACTACGATAAAATGGGCTTGGGGCTGTGAGTTAGACACAGGCTGGGGAAGTTATAAAGTACTGAGAGATGGTTAGGTTTTTGTCTTTGCACAGCACCAGCCTTATCCTTTCACATCATCGTGTAAATGTTATTTGCCTTTGGCTCCTGTAACCACAGTAGCTCTGAGAGAATTAAACAAAGTGCTTCAATATTGAGACTGACATGACACTGAAAAGTAGTCTAACACTGTCAATACACAACATGGCAATTATGTGCAGCAGCTGAGTCTCCACATCTAAGAGAGCATCCATTCACTGAAGGTACATTATCCAGATGCAGAAGCAACACGTCTTCACTCTGCTGCCTATCGACCATCGGCTTCTGTCCCTGCATTGTGTGGCAGAGGAAAGGTCACTACATGCGGTTTTGCCAAAATCATTACAAAGTGGTTGGTACAGTACAAAAGGCCACTCTATGCATGTCTGCCAGAGTGAAGACGGCCCGTCTCCAGCATTGTGCTCCCTCAGTCTGAGCTGAATCTGAACCCATGACTTATTCAATAAAACCGATTTGTTGACTTGTCTGTGCATGTTGTGGTTCTGTGTTTTGCCATTGTTGCTGAATCATACATTGTTTGCCAGTCCTGTCTGAAGCCGACATCTCCACACTGGCCTCCATCACTCCCCTTTCTCTCTTCCTCTGGCCTGTCTCTTCTTTGTCTCATCTCTTCACCCGTTCATCCGCCTCCTCACTGTCTTTTCATTCTTCTCCACCCACTACCTTTCTTATTTTTGCTCTCTCTTCACCCCCCCACCCACAATCTGTCCCCTGTATCTACTCACTTTTCCCTCCCTAACAATATCCTCTCCTCTCTGTCTCTCTCCTCTGTCTTCTCCTCCACCCACCTTCTTCTTCCAAGAGGCAACCTTTATTTTTTGGCCTGTAGCTTGTATCTGTCATGTCCGTGCATTTGCCATTAGCTGATCCTCTGGAGACAGTAGTCGTTCTCTGTGTCTAAAGAGCTGTTGTGGCCAGACGAAGGGTAGAGGTCACGGCGGAGCAGCCTGTTGACAACAGTGACCAGAACTTTCTTGTACTGCTGACGTAGGAGGGAGTAAGCAAAGGGGTCAGACGCAGCCTTGCTGTATGTCAGGCACTTACTGATGATTCCCCAGTGGCGGTTGACGTCCACAAAAGGTAGAAGTTCAGCCAACCTGGAGGGGCGGCAGCAGGGACATAATTAAACTAAGTACATTTTAGTCAACGGTGTTATTCAGAGATTTCTTTGAACATTATATTGTCAGATGATTAGGGACTGATTAGGGTTAGATATGTTTGTTGAAAGGATGGTAGTCAGATTTTTGAAAGAGATTACAAACAAATCTCTAAGGTTTTTAACCACAGATTTATATTTTTATTTCAGCCTTCCCTTGAGCGGCACAAAGCTCTTGGTTTAAAGATGGAGTGGCTGGAATATTTGGTAAATGTTCACCATCATTTCTAACGTGCAGTTTGGTGGATATCATGACAATTGTTGTTGCACTAACATTAAGTTTTAAATGGTGCACATTTTTAAAATTTGTTACGCATCTTTTCAACCTCAAAACAAATTGTCTGGAGGATATAAAATGCTTAATAAAAACAAATAAAGTGAAATACAATGCACATTTCTGTATGTAAAAACATGCTAACAGTGCATTTATTTAGCATTTACATTTCATGTATTGTATTTTACTTTAATTCTTGGTTTGATTTGTTTTTATGTAGGAATGTCTAATCTTCCATACAGCACATTAGAAGGTTGTTGTTTCTGTGTCAAAGGGATGAAATGAGAATTTGAATAAGTCCCTAATGTTCTGCTAACAAATGCTTTTATTTAAATATTGTGTTAAACATTAATTTAAGAGCATAATTACATGTTTTGGTTTCATCAGTCACCCAGGCTACATCCGGCCCCTGGTCAGGAGGTTGCTCAAATTACTCTGACAGTTTTCCCAGTTAATGTCTTTTCATTTCCACTGCCATATGTGCACACTCCACAGATGTCATATTGATGGTTCATCAGCATCACATCTGGCTGAAAACTGGCTTGTGGGCCATTTCCTCTGTTCTTTGGGAGCTGGTGTACTGTATACATTGTCCTGCACTGTTTAATTTGTATTTCAGTAGAAGCAGCATGAAAAGCCACCTACAGATAGATACCTAATGAGCTGTCTCATGGTACAGGGAAATTACAGTAATTCAAAGTATCAGGCAAAAATAAGCAGCGCGCCGTTAGGTAATACAGTAATAATACTGTGCTGTTGGGACATAATGCACCGTGATTGTGTGTTGAAATGTCTCTAATCTGATCTAATGTGGCATTACTTTTGCAGGTCTCTAGTTTGCAGTGGCTCCAGGTTGTTTACCTGTTACATTCCCACTAATAGCCCAAGCTGTATTATAAAACGGGTCAGACTTGTACAGATGTGTTGAGTAAATAACTGATTTATTGGTTATTATCAATTGGACTTACCTTGTAATGACATAAGGAGCAAAGCAGATGATGAATGAGCCAATGAATATGCTGATCTTCTTTGTGGCTCTTTGCTTTCTCCTCTTTTGTTCAGATAAACATTTCTGTTTCACGCTGAAAACACCAAGCACGTTTAGGTTTTGTTTTTTTTTGCACAATAGTGACAATTGACTACAGTATGAATGTGCAGTATGCTGTGAAAAAATATGAGTGTGGAATGTTTTAATTACCTCGGGTGGATGTCGACCAGCAGGAAAAGAGTTTGCATGGTGATAATGTCAATTCTTTTACAGTGAAACCTGGCGACTTTCAACACCTTCAAGTAGGTGAAACACAAGATGAGCAGGGAGAGCATGAAACTAGTGGCGTGGAAAACCACAGTGAAAATTGTAAACTTAATCCTGTCACTGTCTTCCTTGCTCGGCTGCAAGGTGCAGGACGCGTAAACGTTGCTGTAGTCGACCCAGGAGAAGAGCAGCGCCGTCAGGGAGAAGGTGAAGGAGTGGAGCCAGGAGTAGCACACCATGATCAGTGCGTCCTTGTAGCGCATTTTGGTGGAGTAACTGAGCGGGAAAACCACCGCTATCCACCGGTCTATGCTGAGAGCTGCCATGCTCAACATGGTGTTTGCAGTAAGAAAAGTCTCCAGGAAGCTCACGGTGTGGCAAACGCAATCCCCAAAAGGCTGCTGGTTCCTGATAATCCCCACCAAAGTGGCCGGCATGTTTAAAACAGTGATGAGTATGTTGCAGAAGGACAGGTTCATGGTGAAAACACCGGGCACCTGTCGGCGGATCTCGGTGCTGTGCACGAAACATAGCAGCACCAACAAGTTTGACAACAGCGAGACGACCGCGACCACGACGATGAACAAAGCGAAAATAATTTCAGCAAAGTCCATGTCTCACTCCAACAAGTCCGCGGGAAGGTTACCTGCGCCGGTTGTTGATAATAAGCATTTCAAATGAACCATGGTCATCCGTCTCTCATCTGTCCAGCCGTGTCCCCAAATTCGTTTCAATTAAATCCTCGTGTGCCCGCGCGTCGCCGTGCTCTCCAACTTCCTCGGGCGCTGGCTGAACCGAGCATCCGCCGCCACCATCTCTCCTCAGATGTGCCTGTTATTGCCCGTTAACATCCGATAAAGTGGAGCAGGGCGTGTGTTGAGAGTGTCTTTCATGTGAGCTGCGTGCAGGCGGCCCACGCACCAGGCAGATAAAGATCTGGTTGGGGACCGAGCAGCACCACGATCCTATTGAAATGACACGAAGAAACAGACGTCGGAGCAACTTGTCCTGGACGCAAAACATCCAAAGTCACACCTCATTTGCTACATACTGGGTGTTTTTAGGAGATCTCCCATCTGTTGATGCGCAAACCTGCGCACAAACACAATAATCAATCACCCCGCATAAGATCTTCACGTTTGACTTTCTTGTGTCCCATCTGTTGATGCGCAAACCTGCGCAAAAACACAATAATCAATCACCCCGTTTGACTTTCTTGTGCCGTTCCCATTGATCACGTCTTGGTCAAATCAATGGATCTGGAGGCAAAGGGCGCGGAGAAATCCAGGGATGTGCTCCTGGATAAGTGGAGACGCTTCTGCCATTACTAAACGGCACCAGGTGCACACACGCGCCCAGAGACACGGGGGCAAAAAGATCCTTTTCCTGAAATAATTTATTTATAGCTCCGTGGCTGCTGTAGTCAGTGTGTAGCATCATTTGTTCCTGGACTGCACAAGTACACAGGATTTACAAGAGAGAGCCCCTGTTAGTATGCGACCTGGTGAATCAATCGAAATTACAGCAAAATTAATAATTAGTAACTATTAATGACTTCTACTTGATCAATACAGTACCAGTAAAGGACTTACTGACCATCAATAAACCAATAGCTACATATTTTAAACTCTTCAGAAACGGGGTGAACAGCAGCCAAAGGGATGTGAATATGTTTATAACTGATGAACAATGCACGAGAACATGATTTATTAACAATCATAAAGTCATTAGTGACAACTGAGACCACTTTATAAACTGAGACTTGTTAGAAAGTGGCAGTAAAAGATGTATTTAGTGTTTGGTTTTGTAAAACCTGGCAACCCACTGCTCTATAAATGATACCTCTTCAAAGGTTGAATCTTACAGCTCTTTTGTATTATATGTAATTATATCCATTAACCTCCCTGAGTCATCACTGTGCTATAAAGAAAACATTTATTCTATCAAATTAAAGTAGCTCTAGGAAATTACAACCATCACTGCCTGTGTTCATTCACGGCACAATGAGCATTAAAACGGTACCCAGTCCAAGTCAGAGTAGCACACCGCAGCCTGCAACAGACACACACCGCAGTGGTAGTGCTCGTTCCTGACTCATGCCTGGTTCTGGAGAAGTTTGTGTAGACTGTGACTCACTGGGGTCAGACACAGCCTGCAGGGGGTTTGTAGATCTTTTTTTTTCTGTTTTCATTCGCTTCACACTCCCACTTGTTGTGAGGCCAGTGCCTGAATCCCCATCCCCTCCAATTAAGTGCACTGTTTTATCTGTTTAGGAGCGATGCAGTACCAGAGAACTCACTTTGCTCGGGGCCTGCTACCTTGCTCGTAGCCATCATAGTTGAGTATTTAAAGTGTGAGCCATAGTTCAGGGAAACCCTGAGGCGAGCTGTCTGGGAAGTGACGGCCTCTTATGAGCATCACCATCAGAGCAGCTGATGAAAGTCTTCTCACTTATCTGTACTGCAGCTTTAATGAGGGCACTACAGCACTGAGGATGTGTACATGCCAGTGTGTTTCTAGGTGTGTGTTTTGTTGTGCATGTGTTTGTGCAAAGGCGTCAGAAAGTCAGGGAGACAACACCACAGTAGGTGATGTCAGTCCCTTACAAACAAGTGATCAAATGCCTGGGAGAGAGCTACAGCTGGGCTCCTGGGGGAAAAGTGCATAGCTATTTATAGGCCTGACAGGGTGTCACCTCCAGTATAGCCCTCAGCATCGTGTATTACCTAACCGACGTGTCAGAGTGAACCACTGAACACAGCTTCAGACACACAAATGAGATGAGTAGACAGCCACAGCAGTTTTAGGAATCGTCCAAAAAGGACCTGTAGCAGTTTGGCATTCAAACACAAGACGATCCACTGATTACAAAACACCGCTCACAGATACTCTACTGCATGTTTTTGTCTCACTACAAACAACAACATACAACTGACAAGAGAAGAAAAGGGCAAAGATCTCCAGTTCTGACTTTGGGCAAAATACACCAAACTGTAATTGACTATAAGTCCGAGTGAAGCAGCTACAAAGAAAGGAAGTAAGCAGGAGAATCATTCAGAAAGAAGACGAGCTCGACACAGGCACAGATAGGTGCATATACCTCTGATACAACCGTGGGATGCAGTTAATGTGTTAAAATGCAGATCCTCACATTTCAGAAACCAGAACCAGCATGTCTGTCTTTTGTGCTTGATGAAAAACTTAAATAAACCCTAATACAAGTCAAGTCAAGGTAAGTCCATTTTTGTTTGTATAGCCCAGTATCACAAGTCACAAATTTGCCTCAAGGACATTTAGAATCTGCACAGCATGCAACACATTCTGCCCTGAAACCCGCAAATCAAAGGAGGAAGAACGCCCTTAAAAATTCCTATAATGGGAAAAAATGAAATAAACCTCAGGAAAAGCAACAGAGGAGGGATCCCTCCTCCAGGACAGAGAGACATGCAATAGATGCAGATAACAGATTAATCCGATAATGAGATGAATTAATAATGAAAATGATCATTAGTTGCAGCCCTGTCTATCTAATTAGAGGTTGCAAAACAAGCTTATATCAGATTGTTGTGTTTGCTACATGTGTGCTATTGTCAAACCTAAATTAAACCAGCAGTGTTCGGTGCACAGAACATCACAGTGAATGTTTTGCTTTTGCAGGGAGAGTGAGACACTGGGAGCAAAGCGGATCTTTGTGGGCACCTCACAACCTCAGCCTAATAACAAAGAGTGCTTGGAAGGCTTTCAACCTTCAGTTCTAACCCACGCTCTTATGTAACAGTGTCTGACCTTCATACAATCCAACATCCTCATCACCTTTGGGCAGAAGAGAAGTGCTTCAGATGTTAGAAGATAGTGTGATCTCAGTGAAATCCCCCCACGGCACTCCAGGTCTACCTGGAATGGCACTCAGAGCTAACTCATGCACGGCACCTTTTTAAAATTCAGTGCCTTTGCAGCTCTCTTTGCAGCCTGAAGCCATGCAGGAAGGAGTCAGGGGAGGATCTCAGGTCATGCATTAGGTAACTCTGCAACTTGTCTCAGAGTTATAGCACAAGATACAGTAGCGGATAACATGATGCCTTTGGACAGCGTTGTGGAATAAAAAGATCCTTAGGACTCTTTATCATGTACCATTCAATCACTAAAAGATTCATAAGTTGAACTAGATGCTTCAGATATTTTATCCTGGAACAGCAGAAACCCTCCTTCAGGCTGCAGGTGGACGACTCACAACACCAGTATTTCTGGCACCAAACTCTCATAAATCTGACAGCAGCCCCTAAAACAAACATTTCCTGCTTTCTGCCCAAACTACTGTACACTTTATTCTGTTTTGTATTTACTGCCGATGTATTTTAGCGTCACCAGTGCTGCCTGTTGTGAAATAGCCAGCCAGGAAATGAATGACAGCTCAGGGTTTTATTTACAGGGGTAACAATGCCGTGGCAGATGGGCCTCCTTCACACTCCTCAGTGTACGACAACATAACCCAACATCTGCCATATGTTTTTATTTCCTACGGTACAACCTGTGATGACAGCTCATTTGTAGTGTTACATGTTGCACATTCAAAAGAGAAATATAAAAATGAAGCCTGTTGATCTCATCTCGTATTGATGAAGATGAATTATCCTGTTGTCTTGACAACATCCTCTTATTATTCCTCTGTGCCACAGTTTTTATTCACCTGACTCAAATATGTTACATATACCCTTCAAGCATTGATATATGTCTATAGAATGTGAAAATATTGACATATTTAATAGAAAATCTCTGATAAACATTACTTGTTAAATATAATTCTCATTGGCAGCGCCAGTTTTAATATTACCAAATTGATTCATATGTCAAATCTTTAATAGTTCTTTATGGGTGGGTGACTTTTCTTATTTCTAAATGTTAGTTTTAAGTTTTAAAAATAATCCCATAGAGGTCTGTTGTATTTACTGTATATCAGCATGTGTAAACAGTCAAACCTCTAGTTTCAAAAATGGTTTGGACACTGATCAACTGTAAAGGATTATAATTGTTATAATACAATAGTTAATTTGTCATTATAATGACAAATTATGAGATACTCTAAGTTATACAGTATAAAGTCTACAGAGGAACATTCAGTCCCATTGTATTTGTAGCTGTGCGAAATAAACCTCAGGAAAAGCAACAAAGATCCTTAACAGAACACAAGGGTTAAAATGCTCAGTGGGCACTGATCAGCTGTGCATACGCATACGACGACGACATAATTCTGTAATGAATCTAATTTACCTCAGCTAATACATTATAGTTAGTAGGTTCTCATATCATTTTACAATCATGCAAATTAGGATAGAAACACACAGCATTCACATGCATTTTCTTTGGGAATTGTTTCTATTATTGATGTGTGATGTGTCATTTACTTCCTTTCCGATCTGACATCAAATAAAATCCAAGTCGATACCAGATTGTGGTACTTCCAACCAAAAGAGAGATGGGTGCAGACAACAGAGACTGACGGAGATGAGGAGATATAAGGTGTATCTAAGGTGTAATGTGACAGAGCGACCGATTTTGATTTGGTCATGGTTTCTCTCTGTTCAGGTTCAAAGTCGTGTCCTCAAGTTAACAAAATGTGGAAATAACTGCAGCCCACCTCTTGTGGAAAAACAAGTCTTTTTAGCACCTCTTCATTGTGTTTTTCCAGACATCTGATGTGATATGTAATTGAAAATGGAGGCCCTGCACTGCTGGTAGGCAAACAAAAGAAAAATGAAACAGCTTTCACGAGTACGGTGCAGCTGCCACAGGTAAAGCGAGAAGACTTGTTGAGTCATGTTCCCATAGCAACACCTCAGTCTGAGAAGTTATCGCACCATCTCTGGCAGCACATGCTCTCCATGTGGATGTAAATGTCATTTACAATAGGGGATGTTATTGTCATCCAAGGAGCTTACGAAGCCTCTATTATCAGCTGCCTTTCTCCAATTACACATTCAAAGAAGTACATGAGAATTGTGCGGTATCTATGTACCAGGACGAATATTTCACGCTGCATTGAGGAGTGTAAATGCTGGTCATGCACTGAAATTTCTCATGGTCCTTTCTCCAAACCAAATAATCTCTCAAACCTCCAAACGGGCCCTGTTTCAATATACCTCAGCCAACAGAGCGACTTGGTCAGCCACAGGTGTCCAGAGTTCTGTCAAACCTTCGGCTTTGTTCACAATGAGCCCTCTTTTATCTGGAGACCTAAAGCAGGGGGTGAGGAAGAAGCATAAATAGAGTGCTTTGACCCAAAGAAGACAGGCCACATAAAGCTACATTTGAAAGGACTGCTTTAGTGTTTTATTAATGACCCCACAGGACATGCCCTGCCTTTGAATTGATTTGTTCATCAGTCCCTTCATACAGTCAAAGACTTGCTCTATGAAGCTTTGGAATATATCACACAGGCTTCCTGGATGCCTTTGCCAAATACGGAGAGAAGAATAGTGCAAGAGCAACTGACCGCAGTATTTGAATTGGATTGAAGAAGCATTCCTCTGATTTGGACCACACGGTCACAAACACATTGTTCCCGCAGAAGGTTCACAACCACAGGCTCAGAGCATCCAGGAAAACTGAGAGAGCAGCGCAAGAGCAGACTGTAACCTGAGTCTGAGTGGAACAGACCGACAGCTAGCCACCGAGCAGACACACTGCATTCATTATCATTAGACGACAGGAGCACTTTGAAGCCAGCTCCGGTGGGCAGCAGATCAGGCCAGCAGGCACGTGATGGAGCACTGTCGCTTCTGCAGCAAACTATGAACCCTCATAAAAGGCGCAGGCATACTTAACAAGCCTTTTACTGGGAGGCTGTAATGGACAGCACAGTCTTTCAGAACTGATGTTGTGCAGACATCACAACTGCTTTCTGTGTCTTGTAACATTAAATATTTAAGGCTTCACTTGAGGTTCAAGTATATTATAGAAAATTATTGTCCATCTTCTCTTTCAACTACCAAATAATGTTCATACAAGATGTTTCCTGATTATCCACGAAGCTTCATCATCAGGTCTGAGGGAGAGAAGAGAGCAGCTGCAGAAGCAGAAGGCTTCTCTGGTGTTTATACATTTTCTCCACTGCCAGTGAATATATTATGAGTTCTATTATTTCATCAGCTAGATTCCTCCTGTGCCCCGACCCTCTGCCACTCTAAACACACACTGACTCACTCCTCTCTAGCGCTGCCTATCTTCTTCTCTCTCACTGCACACACACATATAAACACAGACCGAAATCCCCAGTGGTAGGTTTGTCCTGCAGATGCAGCTCACAGTATCTTACTCATCCTCATCTAACCTTTACCGCGACACATCAGCCGTAAGGACAAGACTCCCCCCACAACAGGCTGCAGCCAAAGACATCTGCTTCAACCATATCTCAAGTTTTCAGATTCACAGTGGTGGAAGAAGAACTCGTTTTAATGAGCTTATATGCATTTAATTTGAAGTGCTTTACATACTGTACTTCTAGGTAGCTTGTGAATTTTCCACCAGACCAATAAAGTCTTGAGTATACTGTAAATTTTGTATTGATGTGGTTCTGAAAAGTACTACAGTTATAAAATAAATGGAGTAAAAAGTACAAATGCCTCAAAATGATACTTAAGTACAATACTTGAGTACAAACTTTCCATCACTGCAGATTAAGATACTGTCAAAGGTGTTGACTGAAACGCAGTGAGTGACTCATGCTAAATAAGTTGCATGAGTCACAAAAGGTCAAACAGAGAAGGAGTTGTTACGCACCCTGCTCGGAGTCAGGACAGCCTCCTAACACTCTGCCGTGTCACTGTTTTGTTTTTTAAATGAGGATTTAAAAGCTACATCTGCATCTATGACATTTTATCTCACATTATTTGTTGACATTTGGCTGCTGGAACATTTCTGCAGGTTATTCACTCCAGCTAGCGGATGCACCAGCAGCACAGATGTTAGCTGTAGCTTGCTAGCAGCATCACTACTGTGTGCATTGTTCCTGACTGAGTCCAGGAACATGAATTTCCCCCAACTCTCTGTGCTTCCTTCACCTTGGTACACATGCTTGAGGCGCACAGGCTTGGGGTGAGCGCTTCAAATTGAAACCTGTTCAACTTGCACTGGCAATTCACGTGTCCCTGGGTGCACTTCCACTGCCAAATTGGCTTTGAACACACCTTTACAGAACAGCGACGCCAGTTTTAGATTCCTCAGAAAGAGCAGGAGAAATCAATAAAGAAACAGGTAGGAAATCTGCACTGAAGGTTTTTTAGGTGCTAAACTAGATTATTTATAAAAAATAGGCCACAAATGCTTGAACAGATTGTGACATTGAGTTGATTTATTCTGATTTAAATAATAGTTTTGCTACTTTTGGACTATTTTATTTAGGACAAACAGCGATAGTGTCAAATTTCACCTAACCCTAGAGATCAATTTGTTATTCCTGCTATGAAATGAAGCAGCTTGAGGCTGAACAAAAAGAAATCACCATCTGTTGCAGAATGGCATTAATACTCGTTATCAGTAAAGAAAACCATCTGTCAGTGCTTCAAACAAAGAGATGACAAGCTGAGATCCACTGCTCAAACCTTTCCATGGGAGGATCGTTATTAGTTCAGAAACATTTCACACAAGTCAGTATGATTTAAGGGATTTAGCAGCTGAGAGCAGCCAATTAATCAATGTGTTGGCAAAGCACCAGCTTCACATGATGACAAGACTGATGCTGCCACGCCGGCAGATGTCGGGACATGTTTTTTTTAGCAGGTCCATGCAGTATTAACAGGTATTATGTAACCCTAATCAGAGAAGTGAGGCTTTGAGAAGTCACCACACCAGCAAGCAATTTCTCTTTAATCTTTAATTAAGCATAAGGTGCAGCGTTGATTCATCCTTTTCCCTGCGAGTGCTATTTTCAGCTGGCGTCGCCCACTCTCAGCCTCTCTGGGGAGGCAGAGGGAGCCTTTAAAAGCAGAGAAACATTGCTGTCAAAGTGTGATTAGACTGAAAGCTCTTTCAAAGCAGATGCTTGTTGTGATTCTAGACATGCAGGCTGGTGGAAATAATAAAGTTGTGTGCCGCATGTGGCTTTTTGTGCTTGATATCATGTTAAAGATTCAGAGAATCTCATTGGAGATGGAGCAGGTGGATATTCTGTCAAACCAATAGGGATAAACCAAAACAGGAAGCCACGCATTATCTGTGTATTTGAGTTCATGACATTTTCTCACAGTAACGTGTCTATTCAGGTTTTCCTTATTGGTTCCCAATGTGCTTATCTCCATGCTAATGTACACTGTACTTGTTGAGGCTATGCTTGACAAAAGGTAAATACTGATGCTTGCCTATTTTTCACACACAATTTAAACAGTCCATTGTGTGACGATGCAGTTTGAGACCACGATTTGACACCTGACTTCTGGGTAGTGCTTTCTGCTGCTAATAACAGACAGAATAAGCATAACTATCAAAGCACACTGGTCCAATACGCTCAAGCTGCTTTTGTGCCATCTGGGTCACTCCGTCCCGTTGCCCATGGTAACGACACCCACTCCCCAGTCTGCCTCTATGGAAACCCCCATTTTCACTCCACATCAGAGCTGCTCTTATGTTGGTCTGATGCATTTTCTTTTGTCTCTTCACCAAGTTTGTGAAAGGGACTGGATGCTCGCAGACACTGAGCGTCCATGACATATCACACTGAAATAAAAGGAGAAGAATTTTACATAACATTGCAACCAGGTTTCCTAGAAACAGAAACCAAATTGCATTTACTTCTGTTGTTTACATCTCTTGTTTGGTAACAGTTTTAATCCAAACTAAAGGATCTTAAAATCACTGCCATGCTTGGAAATGTAACAGAGCTTATATTTGTCCTATAGCACTCTAGTTTCTTTGTTTTTTCTTTTTTCTCTTACCTGTATTCAGAATCGCTACCCTTACAGGTTTTTGTGATTTGTTTGTTTAGGGAAAATGTTATACAGTAGAGCTGAACTGTGCGTTATTCATTTTTCTGGTGTATCTGGAGAATAATAATAAAAAAAAAAGGTCAGCGATTGTTTTGATTGAATTTTTACATTTAGAGTTGCCAAACTCAACAACAACCATCACACTTAGTCTGAAAATTTGTTTGTTTGGTTTAGAAAATGCTGGAAATAATTACATGCTATGGAACAAAAACCATATAAACAGGGTGTCATTTGAAAACCGCATGAAAAAAGTACATCTATAATTTGATGCGATTGGCGGCGGGGAGGACGACGAAGGGACGAAGGGATTCATACTCACATTTTAAACAAAACACAGAATTAGATTAACATCTCATCAAATATTAGCTCAGTGGACTAGCTCTCAGAATCTCAACAAATAAACATTTATTTAGATGCTATAGATCTCATTTTACATCACCAGGACTCTCTCAGTTAATATTTAACACATGAGATAAATGAATTATTATGCAGGTTTATACTTGCAGGACAGCATAAACTGAGTTCTAATTTTAACTCCATGTGAATCTGAGTGAATTGGGTACATGCCATGGCTCAGCCCATGTGTATTTCCAGCTCTGTGTTGAGAAGAAGCACCATCCACGCTTGGCAGCTCTCCACTGGTGATGGCACGATGCTAAGCTTTTTGAATTTCAAGTGAAGTACATGCTGAATGGTGAAATGTCAAATAGAAACGTTTCCAAACAAGCCTCCTCCTCTTGTCTCTCTGCTGGGGCGGACAGTCTATGAAGTGCAAACTGCAGGAGCACCAGGTATGACAGCTGCAGAGCCTACCAGCCTGATTCCTGAGCATCACTCAGGTGAGGAGGGTCGGAGGAGGGGAAGTGGGTGGAGGGGGATCTCCTGCAGCAAGAGTAGGACACCGAGAGCAGTAAAGTACACACAAAAGATTCATCTGCTGTGACCACCTGCTTGTCACTGCTGAGATATTGATCAAGGGCCTGGATCATCATCAATTTATCAAAGCTCAAGCGAAGGAGGATTTAAGGCACGTTGAGGAGCTTTCTCCAGCTGGGAAATCCTTTTACACAAGCTCGTTTTTCTCTAGTACGCTAAAAAAGCAAAGCTAGAAAAAACTCATGAGTGTTTTAATTATTTCAGATATTTAAATATACTTTTATTTTTTACATCAAAAAGCCAAAATTAATTGCATTATTTCAGTTTTTCAGTTAAAGCTTCCCTCACAGCGTAGCTCCATCGGATGAAAAGATAAAAATAAATAATTAATATTTTAATAAATATAAGAGAAGGGGTGGCAGGACATAACAGCAGTTCCTTTCACGTTGAGTCGCTTTATCATTTGATCCGGTTCTTTCATACTATTTCATATTTTATATGTTTTTTTCATGTGTTGAATTTTGATAGGAAATACTTTTGGAAGCACTTTTGTGTAATTCATTCATGAAGTGGAACGAAATTTATTGGATATTTCAAACTTTTTTAACAAATAAAAAACTGAAAAATTGGGCGTGCAAAATTATTCAGCCCCTTTACTTTCAGTGCAGCAAACTCTCTCCAGAAGTTCAGTGAGGATCTCTGAATGATCCAATGTTGACCTAAATGACTAATGATGATAAATAGAATCCACCTGTGTGGAATCAAGTCTCCATATAAATGCACCTGCACTGTGATAGTCTCAGAGGTCCGTTTAAAGCACAGAGAGCATCATGAAGAACAAGGAACACACCAGGCAGGTCCGAGATACTGTTGTGGAGAAGTTTAAAGCCGGATTTGGATACAAAAAGATTTCCCAAGCTTAAAACATCCCAAGGAGCACTGTGCAAGCAATAATATTGAAATGGAAGGAGTATCAGACCACTGCAAACCTACCAAGACCTGGCCGTCCCTCTAAACGTTCAGCTCATACAAGGAGAAGACTGATCAGAGAGGCAGCCAAGAGGCCCATGATCACTCTGGATGAACTGCAGAGATCTACAGCTGAGGTGGAAGACTCTGTCCATAGGACAACAATCAGTCGTATACTGCACAAATCTGCCTTTATGGAAGAGTGGCAAGAAGAAAGCCATTTCTTAAAGATATCCATAAAAAGTGTCGTTTAAAGTTTGCCACAAGCCACCCGGGAGACACACCAAACATGTGGAAGAAGGTGCTCTGGTCAGATGAAACCAAAATCGAACTTTTTGGCAACAATGCAAAACGTTATGTTTGGCGTAAAAGCAACACAGCTCATCACCCTGAACACACCATCCCCACTGTCAAACATGGTGGTGGCAGCATCATGGTTTGGGCCTGCTTTTCTTCAGCAGGGACAGGGAAGATGGTTAAAATTGATGGGAAGATGGATGGAGCCAAATACAGGACCATTCTGGAAGGAAACCTGATGGAGTCTGCAAAAGACCTGAGACTGGGACGGAGATTTGTCTTCCAACAAGACAATGATCCAAAACATAAAGCAAAATCTACAATGGAATGGTTCACAAATAAACATATCCAGGTGTTAGAATGGCCAAGTCAAAGTCCAGACCTGAATCCAATCGAGAATCTGTGGAAAGAACTGAAAACTGCTGTTCACAAACGCTCTCCATCCAACCTCACTGAGCTCGAGCTGTTTTGCAAGGAGGAATGGGCAAAAATTTCAGTCTCTCGATGTGCAAAACTGATAGACATACCCCAAGCGACTTACAGCTGTAATCGCAGCAAAAGGTGGCGCTACAAAGTATTAACTTAAGGGGGCTGAATAATTTTGCACGCCCAATTTTTCAGTTTTTTATTTGTTAAAAAAGTTTGAAATATCCAATAAATTTCGTTCCACTTCATGATTGTGTCCCACTTGTTGTTGATTCTTCACAAAAAATTACAGTTTTATATCTTTATGTTTGAAGCCTGAAATGTGAGAGAGAGAGAAAGTAAAGGGTAACATGGCTTGTGAGGCTGAATACTAAAAGAGCAACACTACAGATACCATCAGGGCTGAGGATCCCTGGTTTTAGGAACTATTTCCTCAGTATGCACATAAGGGTGATGTTCCTTATATAAAGAGTATAAAGTATAAAACGCATGGACGGTATTTTCTTTTTTTACTCCAAACAAAAAGCTTGACAGCAAAAATGCAAGGGAAAAATTAAAGTGCATGTAACAAGCTGCACATGTCGGCATGTCTACACCTCAGCTATTAGCTGTGTCACTTTCAGGGCCTTAATGTAGACACTATAAACAAGTTGTGTGTGTTTACAGGGAACATTAAAAAGCTGTAAATGCATCTCGTGTGTATTAATGTACCCTGAGGTCACATGGGCAACCACTGGTTTCTCTAAAGGTTAATTAACCAGCAATGTTTGAAAACCCAGATCATTAAAAAACACTTCCTGTTGTTCTGGCTGTATCTTCAGAAGCCCCAGAGACTTGTTTATCCATCTGGAGGGAAAAAAAAAAATTCATCTGCTGCACTGCAAAATAGACTTTTAACCTGTTTTTGCAGCTGTGACTACACAGTCAGGCCACCATCTTTGTTCTGATTTGGAAACGGAGTCAAGTTAACAAGTTGAAATCTTTATTATTATTCAGTGGCTGAATATTTAATCAACCGGATAGTTATAAGAGTCTTTGGGGATTCTGCAGATACGTTCAGAACAACAGTAAGTGTTTTTAAATGATCTCCTGGGGTTCTCGCACAGCCCCAGTTAATTAACATTTAGAGAAATTAATGGTTACCACTGTGACCTGAATACATGAGGGGCACAAACTGGGGCTATAAACTGACACACAGGAACAGTGCCGTTTCTTTTGGCTTCTATGTGGATTAACAAAAGGCCCAGCCTTTGTGTGGCTCCAGCAGCTTTAGTCCTGGTTTCTTGGCACAATATCAGCGTATATTTAAGAATATCTGACTTTTTTAAAAATGTGTCAGCCAGAACTCCAAAAAGTCAAAAGTAGACTTTTCAAGCAACTTCTAAAGCTAATATTAGCATAATTAGTTATAGCTAAAAAAATGTATATCTGTTAGCAGTGGTTGTCATATCAGATGGCAAAACCTACTGTTGTACAGCCATACATGAGAAGCCTGCTTTGTCTAACCACTGAGGTCAAGAACAGAAGCTTGAGAGGAGTAACAATGGGCTTAGTGAATGGTCAACTGAGGGGGAAAACAAATAAGTCTATTCTAATCTTGCATAAACACAGTACACACAGATACCGACACAAAATAAAGTGCAACACCTCCCATCTCCAAAAGACTCAATACAACTAGATTTCCTAAGGTTCAGCA
>NW_018128206.1:371747-386584 GCF_001952655.1 Monopterus albus | reverse complement strand
TTAAGTAAGCACGTAGTATCAGTATGACACACTGTGTACAGTTTACATAGTTCACATAGTTTTCCACTGGGTCTGTCAGCTCACCCCTAGCACAGTGTTTGTTTGTAACGAACATGAAGCCAGTTCTTAAAACAAACCACTACAGTATGAAGAGGCGTGCCCAGTACGTATCAGTTTTGATTTAAGTGACATGTTTATGTGGGCCAAGGGAGACTCACTCGGTGTGGGCGGGGTGGAGGAGATCATTTTGCCGGCTCTGGATCTCTTCCTGTGCTCTCCAGGGCGGTGTTGCGAAACATACATAAACAGAGTCACAATGATTGGTTACTGGACAGCGTTCACAAAGCACTGGGGTCGTAAGGTCATGACAAGAGCAGCTGCAGGTGCGTGTGCCAGGTTGGGGAGAGGGCAGGTGAACGCCTCCGTGCCTCTGTGTCACACTCCTCAGCAGTTAAATACAGGGCAGCAGGTCGATTGGATCGGATGATCTTTGCAGCTCTGGAGCAGGAGGAGTAGTTCACATGAATTGATTTCTTCCAAAAAGCGTAATGGTGCAGGGGAGGGAGATGATTTAACAGGCCATCAAAACCCACACATGCCTGTACACAATATGACTGAGCACTGCCTGTCAAAACACAACCACACTCACTTTCAGTCCACTGTAGTTTATGTCCGTCACAGCTGAAGCATCATTTGTCTCAATGGCCACTTGTGATTACCAAGAAAACTATCTTTCTTTGCTGCTGGCTTTCAACAGTATGGTTAAAATTTTGGGGAGAGAAATGTTTAGTTATTTAAGCGATTACATAATCAGGATTATGACCAAGTTATCTTTATATACAGTCTATGGTTATAAGTTAAAACCATAAGACAAAATTTACTCCAACTCAGAATTATAAGATACTAAACATACATATATTAAGTGACAATTACAAGAAATGAATTTAAAAACCAAGGTTACAACTAGGAGATAAGCAAAAGTTTACTTTATAAATCAAATTTATAGAATATAGGATAAATCAAAGCAGTTTTTAAAATCATGACTATACACTGATGAGCATAACATTATAACCACTGGCAGGTGAAGTGAATAACACTGATGATCTCATGACAATGACACCCGGCGCAGGGTCATCAACACCCAAGGCTCACTGATGAGGTTGACCTACTGTAGGTGGAACTTGTACATTTCATTCATCCTTTTCAAAAGATTCCATTTAGTGGCTCCTAATGTCAGAGATAGCTCAGACGTCCTATGGTCTTATGGTAGAGAACTGCACTCAGCACTTTGCTACCAACCTGGGGTTTTGGTAAACCATGATGAGAATGGAACATCTACATACATCCCGGTTTTTCTTTGACACATCCTTAATCTGTATGTGACTGCAAAGTTGAACAGATTTAAACTCTGTGTTCTTATGCTTTATCACATCCGAGGTCTGATTGTCATTTGTCACACACATAAACAAAGCTGCAGTCCCTGGGTGGGCCTTACTGTCTTTGACATTTGAGCCACAGGGTGACAGCAGACTGAGTCAGAGAGACACAGCGCCCCATCCAGAGGGGACGACATGCAGCTCGCCCCTCAAGTGCTGCCAACAAATAATTCATACTGGTAACATTTACTTTGTTCAAACACTGTCCGCTCTCTATCCACTGCCCTGGCTGTGAACCTCAAAGTCCCCATCTGAGGTGAATGAAATGTCAAGTGCAGAGGTAAATACTGTAGGTATACAGAAGCTTTTAAAGTTTAGAGGCCGTGAAGGAAAAGGTTAAAAAAGACCCTGAGTGCTTGGTAAACAGTTCACCTGGATGAAAAGTGGTTTAAAAAATTCTTCATAATGTTTAAAGAAATAAAAAGCTGTAGCACGAGATCCACTTTAATATGCAGTAGATACCAGTGTGTTAACTTTACAGAAGTCCACTTCTTAAATAAATAAGAAGACAAAAGCACCCTCTGAAATTTAATTTCAGCCAATGACATAACCCAGAGGTGTCAGCGAATCTAAGGCTGCATTGGGAAACATCACATTTTTGCAGCTGCACACGAGGACGCTGAGGTTTCAAGACCTCGATTCCCAGAAATGATGTAACATCACATCATTATAACTAAAACTGCTGGGACCACAAAAGGACAGAGGGCGTACTGCTGCTTAAAAGCAAAGTTACCCACCAATTTGTTTTCATATTGTTTTAACTCAGAGGTTCATTTAGTGTTAAAAAGACAGAGTTCAGGAGGAACGATCCAATCACAAAGCATCGTTCTTCACCTTCTTGAGAGTGGTCTGCTCGATGGACGGAGGTCTTCTGCTCCGTGAGCAAAGGCACAGTCTTGGGCCTGCAGCGGGCAGCCCTGAGGGTGGTGGATGTGAAACCAGCAGGGACGGGTTTTTATTGCGCCGGGGGCGACGGGTTTCCATTTGGCATCAGCCACGGAGGATTTCCTTTCCTGCCAGTTCCTTATACACACCCTCCCTCCCTCCACTGAAAGAAAAGAAAAGAGGGCAATAACAAGACCTCTTCAAAAATAAGCTGCTCCTCCCAAATGCTCCAAATAAATCTGTTCTCATAGAAAAGCAAAGCAGAGGGGATATTTTGGGCATCTAGAAGCAAACAACCTGTTTACTTTCTGCATGCCACAGATAATGAAACTCACCCAGTTGAATCATCAGTGCACAGAATGAGTCACTGTGTTAGAAAGTACCTTACTTTTATGAGGGAGAATGTAACAAAAGTCCTGGCTGGATCCAAACACAGGATGCTGCCAGACCACCAGGCAGCTCCAATGTGTTGTTCTTTGATAGCACGACTCTGCACTATGTGCATAAAAACTCAAAGACTAATCTCGTTTGTGCTGCAGTGATGTACAGGTGTACTCCAGGACGTCACCACTGGGTGTGGTTACAGGTGCAACAAAGGGTGTGCATCAAAAATATTTTTTGAGGTGGAACAATCAAGCCAATTTAAGCTGACTGTTCAATTGGCCATGATGTCATCACTGTGACATCATCACTATCACGTATTTCTGTAGCAGTGCTGTAAATGACTCCTCATCGTGCTAGCAGAATCACAGCTCATCGCCACACTACATTTTTCTTTGCTGAATCTGCCGACCTATCTCCTGTCTGATCTCCATGGAAACTGGGGTGTAACGCACATGCAGATGCGTCATGAACTTTAGTTCCGCTTCTCTACAGCATAAAAAAAACCATATCCATAGATATTATTTTAATTATTTTAATTTCTGTATTCAACAACACCGACCCTCTCAGCTAATCGAATAATTGATTATTCATGTACATCCCTACACACAACAGTGTAACGCAGTTAACTTTGGCATCCCGGGCTGTGTTGTACCCGCTGCTGCTTCAACGGCCAAGGTACGCCGTAACAAACTGATAGAAAATCATCATTTCTAGAGACCAAATAAATGAAATCAACGGACATAACAAAGACCTATACTCTTCTTAAATTATGCAGGAGATTTTGGTGTTTTTATATCGAGTTACGGTCAGAATATCTTTAAAAAACGATACTAAAACGGGACTTTAGTGCAGTAAAAAGCACAGAGAAAGATGGTAAGTGAATTTTGAGTTAACATTGTTTTTGTCATTTCTTGTTCTTCTACATGTTCAGTGAAGTTTTACAGCTGTTTACTTTTCAATTTAACGTGGACTAACTGTGAAGGTGTAGAGAAGGTGCAGTCCAGCTACCTCTAAAGACTTGGTGGTTGTTCTTGAGCAGCGTCTGAAGGCCTCCACACTCCTTCTTCAGCAGCTGCAGGGTTTCCTGCTCCAACAGCCCAGCGACCTCGCTCACAGAGAGACTGCCTGAAGAGGAGGAAGAAGAGTAGAAGGAGATCTGTCAGTGTATTAGCAGACAGCTTCAGGCATGCACAGAGATATTTTTTATCCACTAAAGAAAGGAGCATCTGATACAGCTGACTGAGTCAATGTCAACGGTTGTTTTGAGAGAGCGAATGATCAATGCTATATAGAGAACGTTTCACAGGGAGAGAGAAACGCACTCAGTCACTGTCTTTCAGTGTTATTCAGGGCTGTGAAGTGTGTGCAGTAAAAGCTACTCAAACAAGCTGTCAGAGCAACAAGCATGCATTTCACCGCTGCATCTCCCACCGGCCATTTGAGAGCGTGAGTCACCGGCATCACTCCCCCACTGGAACAGTAAATTTAGAAACCATAGAACAAAAAAGGAAAAAAGAAGGCTACCGAAACACACAAAGTCCTGAGCTCTGATTTTAGTGAATGGTAAGCAGATAAATAATGTAGCCACCCCCCCTCCCCTCCCCTCCCCCAACCTCTGGGTTCCGTTTCATGAGATTTATGGAATCTTTGCCCTTCTTTCCCCAGAGAGAACTCAATCAGGGCTGACCTTTGGTTTGTACAAATGACAATCTTCTACCTGTTTCCTCTGACATATTGGAGAGGGACACACCAGAGGATTTCTAATGCTCCTTTGGGCTGTTTCATAATGATATTTGACCTAAATATGCAGACGCCTTAGCGCCTTCATCGTACTGTACATTTACACCAACTCCCTGGTGGCACTTCAGGCTGCCTCAGAGATTATGGTCTGTGGGAGAATGTTGCTTTGGATTAAATTCAGTTGGTCAAAGAAATAAATGTACTAATGCAGTTTTACTTCATTCATTTAAAATTTTACACTAAATAAACTAAATTTGAAACTATGTCTGCTCTTTAAAAACTCTTCCACTGAAATTAATCAAATTAAAACATATTGTCCACCCAAATTTAGCTGGTCAAACTGCTGAATTAGTCCCTAAAATATGCAGCACACTCCCACATTCACAGACACTTGCACAGCCAAGAGCAGCCCTGCGATGCTGAACGTGAAACTGGGCAGACTGCCGTCCCACAGCCCAGACGCCAGGGAGATCCAGGCCGTAACAGAATATCAATACACTGGTTGGAGCTGCCCTTTACTGCCTACAGTGTTAATGGGGATTAATGGGAGAAGGGCAGTATTGACAGAGTAGATTCTGCTTGGACTAAGACCAGGAGTAGATGGTTATTAATGGCTCAGCTTGATGTACAGTTGGACTTATTTAACGCTGAAAACCCCCTGTGGAAAAGATGGCCACAATTGATTGCATGTTGTGGAGGAATGGTTTTGCTGCTTTAGCCAACTCAGAATGAGGCTCTGAAACCGTTGAGTCGTGAATAAAACATTTGAAAGGAACATTTTCAGGTACCAGGAGCACAGCTGTAATAAAGGATTACTCCAGTTTCCATTTAATCATCTTTAAAATGTGGAAATGCTCACAATGTGTGTATTACAGTATAACATCCAAACTCAACCTGGGAGTGTGAGCGACTAAGCAGTAAGTAAAGAAGAACAAAAACTAATTAATGCAACACAAAATGTCAAAACACTGGACTCAAAGAACTATTCACATAAACCCAGTCTGAGAGAGGAACACCGCGTTTTGCCTATAAATGATCACAAGCCAAACACAATTAGGACACAATGCACCATCACACTGTAATAATAATAATAATTAGATCAAATATTCCACTTGCTCCAGATTCTAAATGTGAATATTTGCTGGTTTTCGGTCTTATTCAACAAAGCAAGCACTTTGAATGTGTGAGGGTCAATTTTCACTATTCTCAAAACATTTAATACATTAAATAGTTAATCTATAAGGAAAAGAATTGTTTGTTGCAGCTCAAACAATAACACACCCAAAACAGCAACTTGTCAAAACGACCACACTCCCCAGTGTGAATACAACAGCAAGACGTGCATTACTGTGTGTACAAGCGCAGGTAAAACCAGCAGGTGTGGAGGATGATGGTGATGCTGGGGAGCACAACTCACTGCTGGGTCTTCTGTGAACCTCAAGTGTGACGGGAGGCGCCCACCCCCTTCATAACACTCCACCCACTCCCTCTTCTGTGCAAGCTGTTTCTATATTACAACTCTGGAAGAGTATAAAGCACGTTTCTCTCAGACACTTGCTGTATTCTGTGCTTTACAAAAAGGGCATCCAAGAAAAGTGTTGCAGAATGTTATGTGTGTTAAATGTACAGCTGCCGTCGTTCTGAGCGTGATTACATAACCACATGAGCCCAGTCAGCGGTGCAACATGTATAAATTAGCTACTTCGATTCTTGAAACATAATTTTAAATCTAATAAAACATGCCTAACTGCTCAGTGCATCACAGAACTCTGACTATAATATGGTCCAAAGTTAGAAAGCAAAGGAAAAGTCAGGAAATGTCTGAGTCAACAAGCCTGAGAGTCAGACAAAGCTTTCTACAGGCTGGCTGCTCTCTTTTATATGGCATAGAAATCTGTTTTCTCCTCTTAGTTTATGAGCTAAATGTGCATCTGACATGTTTGCATTTGCAGTGAGAGAGAAAGTGAGCGCTCTGGAGCAACTGGTAAATATGTTCAACAAAAAGTGGACTGGCACCAGAGCCACGAAGCTTCACAACTAAAATTCTGCACAAGTATTACTTTAATATTAAAAAATGAATGGATTATAATATCAATAATCCCCTTAGTTGTTGAAGAAGCATTAAAAATGAAGAGAAGCTGAATCTCAAAGACCTTTTGATGACTCCGACGTCCTCCTGGATCTATTGAATATAGGCCGACTCACACTGACAGAACCCTTTGTTCTTACACAGCAGATAACTGGTAGGAATACCTCAATACAAATGCATACTCATGCATAAATCATAGCTGGTGGTGCATTATTCATCCAGTCACTTCTGTACAGAGTTTCACTCTCTCTTTATTCACTCTGCGTATTTTCTGCCTCTAATTTCAGCCCTGACATCCTGACAGAGAACTTTCAGCTTTAATCAAAGTAGTCCTCATCTCCGTATCTCATTCATATTGTGAGTCTGTGTGCTAGCGGCAGTGCAGAGGAGCTGGCAGAGGTGATGTGTGGGTGGTGTGTGAGTGAAGCAGTGTGCATATGCGTGTGATGTGTGGCACACTCCGTACTGTGTGGTGCAGGAAGTGGCTGACGGAAGGTGAGATACAGAGTTCAAAGTGGTGTCTCTCTACGGCGCGGAGACCCCGCCGACTAATGCCAAAAGGGAACAGGGTGGTGGCAAGAGAGTAGGGGTTAGATAGGCTGATGGCGGGAGCAACAGACGGGTTCATAAGCTCTCAGTGTGCCACAATGCAGCCAGAAGTACCTTTTAATGCACTGACAGTAAAAGCGAGAAGTGATTCATGCACCATTGCTTTGGAGGTGTTCAGTCAATACTGGCCTACAAACACAAAGCACAGCAGCTACATATTTTATTGAAAGCCAGTTAAAAATAATTGTTTTACATTTTGCAAAACATGCTTATTTGCTTGCAGAGAGATGATCAATACCACTCTCATATCTGTCAGTTAAGTATGTGGCTATATCCAGCAGCAGACGTTAGCTTACCTTAGCATAAAGAATGGAAACAGCCAGCCTGGCTCTGTCTGAAGGTGAGCAAATCTAATTTATTAATACATTATACCTTCTTTGATTAATATGCAGAAAGCCAAAGTGTAAAAATTACATCAACTGCTTCCAGTTAAACCAACCTCAGTCGTCTGTATCCAACTCTCTGCCAACAACCTAATAAACCCATTTTCACTAAATGTCTAACTATTCCTATAAGGCTTCAATCAGACTGTTACATCTGTTTTGCCACAAGTATTATGACAATGTTTCTGTGAAAACAAATTTTAAATTTATAGTTCCTACAAAACAGATGAAAACCAACCCACAGTACACGTGATGTCGCCTTGTAAGAACTACACAAACAGCCCACTAGACAGCGACACGATGGCTTTATCCATCAAGCCAAAACTAGTCATTGCACATGAACTAAATGAGGCAGCAGTTAAGCCCAATCATGGTAAAGAAAAACCCCCAGATAAACCTGAGACTAACATAACTAGCTTACCAGATCTCAGTAGCTACCACCTCAGCTTTTCAGAGTATATTAAGCATTTTGTTGATTCTGAGGCAATGATTTCCAGGGGCTAACGTAAACAGCCTTAAAGTCACAAAATTAAGGCTTTACAACCTTTGTTATCTGTTATGCAGCTTTACCCGCCAGCCGGAAAACTTCACTGCTTATGTAGCTACGAATCTCTTCCTCTCTAGGGCAGCTATGCAGATATAATAAGACTGGATCAGCACACTTCACACAGATAATGCATCCTACAGTGGATTTAATCTGAAGCTGTTCACGTCTTAGTAGCAGCTGGTGTCCAGGGAGACTTGTGTGATTTGTTTGTTTATCTTGGATGTTTTTTAGCTGTTGTCAGGCTGCAGCTTACCTCCTTGGTTCCATTCGTCGGAGGATGCCCCGCTGTCATTCTCAGTCATTCCCAAAAGAACATTCGCAACCTGCGAGACAACGCCATCAACAAAGTCCCGGGGGAGAGTGGTGCAATTTCGAACCATTTCGACCCTGTTTCGGGGCTGGAACCCGGCTCCCCAACTGCTCCTGTGGGTCCTGTCACTGTCTGCATTCCCATGGCAACAGCCCCCATCACTTCTTATGTTTGACCCCTGACCTATGAGCCCACAGCTGGTCCGGTGCCTCTGGATATAATGAGCTCGTCGCTGCTCTGCGTCAGCCTCCGCAGACAGCTGGTAATTTCTCGACTTTCCTACCAGACACACCTGCAGAACGAACAAGTGAATGTCAGGTGGGCTCCTGTGGATGCTGAGGCCCGAAAGCGGTAAAGCTAGAAACTCAAAGAAATGACAGCGCTTCTTTTCAATAAGTGATGTAGTGTTGACAAAACAAGAACAATTATGGCAACACAATACAATTAATTTTGGACATATCTACTGATTTTTGGGAGGAAGTAAATTATTTTTTCAGTAAATTCATAAATAACTTTCTTTAATACAACTTTCTACAAAGACAAATAAATAAATTAAAAACTAAATAGCTAGTTTTCTTCCAATACTGCTCCCATGTGTGAAGAAACAACAGCTTTTGTATCCATGACCAAACTGATTATGATTGATTAAAAGCCTAGTAAACATTTGCTTGTTCTTTTTATGTGTCCATATGTATTATAGCTATTAATGGCTACCAGCTACAAAACAAACGCCCCTCTGGGGACAACAAACGCTTGATTTATTTCTGTCTGTCTGTACTAAATGAGGCTCAGGTGGGGGAAAGGCAGGGACACACAGATGTGCCTGGTTGAGCAACAGGAACACATTTTATGATGTAACGGCTCCTTGGAAAATATATTCATGGCATCTCTGCTTTGCTGCAAAGTCACAGTGGGAAAAGACAATAATAATCGTAGAAAAACAAAGATGACAGACAACAAAAGCCCATGAATCAAATCTACGACTTTACAGGTGTAAGGTACATTCACTGATCAAGAAACCAGGATGCAGCCTTAACGTCTCACCACTAACTAGCACCGTGCAGCCTCTGTACACTCTGCAAATAATATGAAACATTACAAGAGTCTGAATGTGTACGATATATAACAACAGACCAAATACTAGTACTACTACTCACTACTCATCCTAGTAGAGCCAGACAGGAAACACAGGGAAACAGTGAGAGGACAACAAAGGTGTAGGGACAAAATAAGTCAGGAATAGTTTTGTAAAACAGACTAAAAGGAGGAAAGACAATAAAAGGTGTAAACCACACAACATGACATTCATTTACATAACATTTAGGAGGTCAAACACATGAGCTGACTGTGCAGTGAGCCTACCCGTTTGGTGGACGGTATTCTCAGGCAGTCCTCTTCAGTGTTGAAGCCACTGACTTGGCTGACATCAGCGATGAAGTCAATGTATTCTCTATACTGAGACTTCTTACACTGGCGCCTCTGGTATTTCCCATAGAAGTCAAAGAAACAGCAGGGAAGGGCGAAATAACGGCAGGAGTGAGACGACCTGCGGTATGAGAGCAAACACAGAGTGTCAAAATGAATTTTTGGTGTCGCTGAGTGAATAAAGCGACCGACCTGCCACGTAATAATGCTCATTTCCTGTTCCAAGGAAAAACATACGATACACTAGACATAAACATTATATAAAGCTCATATCCTGACTGGCCACTTTATTAGGTACACCTGTATGACTGTAAGCACCCAAATACAACACTTCCACCTTAACATTTGTGTTTCTGAAGCATCAAAATGTCTCAGTTTTTGGTGAAACTGTCATAAATGTATAAATTCAATTAAATGTTTATTACTGAGGTCACAGTTAAAGGTGGTGGTGTACTGAACTACATTTTATGGTGTTCCAAGTACTAGGACCTCTCATGTATGTAGCTGGGGAGGACACAAATCTAGACACCTCTGTATATAACTGCATACAACTGTACAAGTGTAATAAAGTGGCCGGTGAGTGTACATTAAGTTCTAGAGTCACTATAATCTTAAAAGAAACTGAACTGTGTTGAAGAAAACTAGAGGCAGAGACTTAACAAAAGTGAAGATGAATTAAAAATGTGTGACACAATCATCATATTTAGGGAAATGTTAAAAAATAACATGTTAAATTTAATTTCTGTGTTTATGGATGGCACATTTTTCAGTGAAATGATGGTTCGTTCTGGAGAATCTGCCAGTTATTTATGATTTATTTACTCTCAGTATAAAGAGGGAAATATATGTGGTATCTAGGTCAATGTAGAAGAATTCAGCCTGCTTCGTTTCCGTCTCACTTTAGAAAACATAACATATCATAAATAAAGTGTTGACTCTTGGTCAGCCAAAGAAAATAATGATTATAAATATTCAGTGACTCGTGTTCATTTCAGTGTTTCTCCATCTGTGGCTAAGGTTGTGAAATTGTTCAGGAGACAGGAAACAATCCATTATAGGAGATAATCATCTGTAGTAGGTTTCCCTGACTGAGGCTCAACAGCGCCACCAGCTGGTTGCCTTAATAAACACACACTTGTTCAGTAACAAGGACAAACACACACACACACACACACATTCACACATCCTCCCTCTGCCCATCAGGTTACTCCAAATTGGAGAGATCAGCTGGCACTTGAGCTGCTGTGTGAGATTGTGTGTGCTGATGACTCGCCTCGCTGCTATAACGGGGATCCATGGCGTGAGCTCATCTGAGTGGTTCCCAATCAGCCAGTCTGTGCTTGGGAATAAGAAGCTCTCGCTGGGAGTAATTGCCTTCTCCTGAAATAGCAAAGACCCAAAAAGCACAAGAGTTCCTGAGAGCATGGTGCTTCTGAGTCGCTTAATGGAAACTGTCTGAACAGGAAAACTTTTTATCCTCTAATAACATATCACAGAACAGTTGTCGATATGATATAGGCACAAATAAAATCAGTTTTTAACTGGTTGGTTGTGTAGATTCAACCTCTTCTCAGCTGATAGAATCCAAAACACATTTTACTGACAAAACAATGATTAATAACACAATCCCAGCTAATCCAGCTAAGAGTACAGTGTGTACTGAATCCGGTGCCCCGGGGCCTGGACACATTCGTCAATAATAGATGACCTGAAATGGAAGCAGTCAGTAGCTTGTTGTCAGATGAGTGACTGGGGCCAGAAGGCAGACGGGACACTGCAGTGTTTGTGGGGTAGATGTGGTGTGTTCACATGAATTCAAAATTCAACATCAGTGTTGTTTTTGTAGCCTCCCAATCAACAGGATCAACTACACAATGTCAATGTTTAATGGCTGTTAAAGCTCCTCTACCTAATGTCTTTTCAGCCTAGGGGGTCTGACACCACCACTCCTGCTTCCTAACAATGACGTAACACAAAGCACTGTTACACAAAGCTTGAATTAATCCCAAATACAAATCGTATCAGAATCAGCTTTATTGGCCAGATGTGTTGGACACATGAACCATATAAGGCTGAGAGATGTTCATTCATCATAAGGTTAGAACTGTGCTAGGTCATCAGCGTTACCGAAACAAACATGTTACCCATCCAGAAGAAAGAATGCCACATCTGAGTCCGATGATAACATTAACCCTGGTTTTCACTCTTTGTCCCACTCTCATTCTGCAAAAGAACGCCACCTCCCCGTTTTCATCCATTGTTCATCCATTAATAAATTAAATAGTGAAAAACACTTCGATTCCAGAGCCCAAGGTTTAAAATGCTTGTTTTGCCCCAAAATAACAGCTCTAAACCCAAAGATATCAAACCAACAAAAGCAGGAAATGGAAACAGCTAATTCTGTGCATTTCTACTTTAAAAATGCCTTAAACGCTTAATGGATTCTTTAAACTGCTTCAGATTAATATTCTGTGGATCAACCACTAGATTATTCTACTAATTATTTCATCCTCAAAGACTATAATAAACAACTAGATGGGGTTTACTTATGTTAGGTAATGCTTGGCACAAGACCTAGAATGTATTTAAGGCTCATGATTGCTCAGCTGTCACTGTCCTGTTCCCAAGATCTGGTCAAAAGCTCCAGAGCAGCTGTTAAATGGATTTTAATATAATGTTGTTTGGTGAACAACCTCATTTTTGAGTATTTGAGCTTCAATACAAATTCATTTCTTGAGTTTAAACAGAAGATTCAGTAGTTCAACCAAAATATCTTCCCCATTAGTAGCAGTAGGACATAGAAAAAGCAGTGAGAGGGCAGGTGAAAAGACACCTAACACCATGTGATGTGATATGATGTGGATTCCCTGCTTCATGTGGAAAGATAAAAACACTGATTAAAAACCTGAAGAGAGTCACAATTAGTCTCCCAGTTCCTGCTCAGACTGCTCACCTCTAGAAGAGTCTGGGGGCCGTACATGTCCCAGATCTTCCTCCGACGAACATCGATGCCCTTTCCAGGGTGCTGCAACACAGGATGCGTGACAGTCAGCAGCTAATCGCCCTCAGCCACGTTCACAGTATGAACAACTTCAGCTACACCTCTCCCAGCCTGTTATGGCCATTAAGGCAAGATTGTAGCAGATTCATTACACCAGGGGATACGGATCCCCTGACCTGGGCTTCAACCAGCCCTGTGTCATTCATTAAGCTGCCAGTGAAGATCTGGATAGCTGATAAAAGATATTCTGCTCTGTTATTCCTTTCAAAATCAAAAAAGACACATCGCAGTCAACACATGTTACTAAAATACTAATTTTAGTTTTCCTTAATTTTAGTTTTAGCCAATTAAACTAGTAGTCATTCAGTCAGATGGTCCACCACCTTGGGCCAGACTAGACCTGCAACAAGTATTCAGATAATCAGTTTAGCTGGATTTTCAAGCAAAATGCTAAAGATATTTATTTCATTTTTCAAATGTGAAGACATGGTCCTTACTCTTATTATAAATGATAGCAAATGCACTATATTTTGCACTGTTGTTCAGATAAAACAGAACATTTTTGATGCTTCATAAACTAAATGATGTGTTGAGATATTATAGCTAAAAAATAAAAATAACTGTTGATTGAAGCCTTAGTCCAGGTTGAGCTCCAATATGAACATTTACTGATTCATTAAGTGTCACTGAAAGTGAACTGATGACCTTTAAAAGAGAAACATTAATCCAGCCGCTAACTTACCCCTTCATTGGTCAGTATGTGAACCAGGAGGCCGTTTCCACAGCCAAGGTCAATAAAGGACTGTCTGGAGGTCAGATCCTTCTCTACTCGCTCCTCAGCCCACAGCACCTGCACAGCACATTGCCAGAGACTCAGAGCTACTGTGTGTTCAGCTGCCAGTCATTTTAATAAAACCCATTTTACACCTGCAGTGTGACACCTAATGCTGTTGCAAAACTATTCTTCAAGACCCAATTCAAGTATAAAACAGATGTACTTGCCACACAGATCATTGATTTGGGTATTAAAACAACATTACCAGCCAGGTTTCAACCCACCAGGAGATAAGTAGCAATGGCCACATCCTCATAGACAAACTTCTCAGGATCTGTCACCTCAGGCCAAACCTAGATAACATATCAGAAAATGATCCAGAAACATCAGCACCTCCAGTACATACTGTACAGTAAGAGACACACGCAGAGCAGGCTTAAAGCATCCACACTCTTCACCTTGACCATGGATTTGTATTTGTCCTTCAGCTGCTGGTACATGAGGTTATACTTCTCCACTGGCAGCAGAGACAAGGTGCTCCTGAACTCGCTGCTTTTGCACTCGGTGGCCCAGCGCACCAGTTTAGGCAGCAGATCTGAGAACAGCCAGGGCAGTTTGGGGTACACCACGCCATCGGAGAACCAGGCATCTGGAGTCAAGACATACAGCTCCAAGGACCTGCGGGTCAACCCATAGTCCTCAAAAAGGTTGCTTTCTTTCTGGACCACAGAACTGATTCGTTCAGTCTCCAAGACAATTCGTTTTTTTGCTATGTTTGTCAGCTTCATAATACAAACCACACAGTTTGGAACAATTTGAGCAAACATTCTTCATGCTTGTTGCTACCATCGAAAAGTACATTTCCCTGCATGCGTCAGCTTTCATCTGCATAAGAGTCAAATATATGAGCATGGTGACATGACTTTTGATTTCACATCAAGGTTTGTCGCCCATATGCGTTTTGTTTTCCTCAACAATTAAATTGGCATAAGAGCATTACTTGCCACACAAATATTTAATCCATTAGCAATCTTTTATTTTAGTCCTTTTTAAGACATTAAGTACTTCAATGGAAATACTAACATGGAGAGGAAGATTCAGTACTTGTAATCTTATGTCAAATATTCTGTTAATATGTCTGAAAAAAAATATGCCTGCTATTTTGGATTATATTAAGACATTCAGACAATTTTGTCTGGTCTGTAACTCTGTTTGGACTTTGCTGAAGAATGATTTCACTCACCATTCCTCAC
>NW_018128206.1:355705-370676 GCF_001952655.1 Monopterus albus | reverse complement strand
ATGTGAACCAGGAGGCCGTTTCCACAGCCAAGGTCAATAAAGGACTGTCTGGAGGTCAGATCCTTCTCTACTCGCTCCTCAGCCCACAGCACCTGCACAGCACATTGCCAGAGACTCAGTGCTACTGTGTGTTCAGCTGCCAGTCATTTTAATAAAACCCATTTTACACCTGCAGTGTGACACCTAATGCTGTTGCAAAACTATTCTTCAAGACCCAATTCAAGTATAAAACAGATGTACTTGCCACACAGATCATTGATTTGGGTATTAAAACAACATTACCAGCCAGGTTTCAACCCACCAGGAGATAAGTAGCAATGGCCACATCCTCATAGACAAACTTCTCAGGATCTGTCACCTCAGGCCAAACCTAGATAACATATCAGAAAATGATCCAGAAACATCAGCACCTCCAGTACATACTGTACAGTAAGAGACACACGCAGAGCAGGCTTAAAGCATCCACACTCTTCACCTTGACCATGGATTTGTATTTGTCCTTCAGCTGCTGGTACATGAGGTTATACTTCTCCACTGGCAGCAGAGACAAGGTGCTCCTGAACTCGCTGCTTTTGCACTCGGTGGCCCAGCGCACCAGTTTAGGCAGCAGATCTGAGAACAGCCAGGGCAGTTTGGGGTACACCACGCCATCGGAGAACCAGGCATCTGGAGTCAAGACATACAGCTCCAAGGACCTGCGGGTCAACCCACAGTCTTCAAAAAGGTTGCTTTCTTTCTGAACCACAGAACTGATTCGTTCACAGTCTCCAAGACAATTAGTTTTTTTGCTATGTTGGTCAGCTTCATAATACAAACCACACAGTTTGGAACAATTTGAGCAAACATTCTTCATGCTTGTTGCTACCATCGAAAAGTACATTTCCCTGCATGCGTCAGCTTTCATCTGCATAAGAGTCAAATATATGAGCATGGTGACATGACTTTTGATTTCACATCAAGGTTTGTCGCCCATATGCATTTTGTTTTCCTCAACAATTAAATTGGCATAAGAGCATTACTTGCCACACAAATATTTAATCCATTAGCAATCTTTTATTTTAGTCCTTTTTAAGACATTAAGTACTTCATTGCAAATACTAACATGAAGAGGAAGATTCAGTACTTGTAATCTTATGTCAAATATTCTGTTAATATGTCTGAAAAAAAATATGCCTGCTATTTTGGATTATATTAAGACATTCAGACAATTTTGTCTGGTCTGTAACTCTGTTTGGACTTTGCTGAAGAATGATTTCACTCACCATTCCTCACAGTGGTGACTGCAGAGCTGAATCTGATAAATGTTGCCCTTCTTCAGAGACACCTGCCCTTCTGCATCCTCTTCAAATGGAAGAAAGGTCACTTGTTGTCTGCCAAAGTCTAGACAAGACAAAGAAATAAATAAAAGGTCAGAGAAGAAAACAGCCTGGCGGAGCCTTCAGGTCCAGTTCTTACCTTTCACTACAACATCTTTATGCAGGGTTTTCCCATAACAGTTTACTTTAGGAATAAAGGTTCTGACAGTGGAGGACCAGCGTTTGTCCTGCTCGTGTGGCTTTGCTGGTGAACACCCGCTGTTTATGAAGGACAACACATCAGAGGAGAGTTCAGAAAGAGGGTCGTCAAACGGGAACCGCAAGTCTTTGCTCTCCGTCTCTTTAACTCCGCAGAGACGCTTGTTTAGAACGTGAGGTTTCTTTAACCACACATCTATCGCCGACCAAAACCCTTCAGGAAGAGTATTACATTCTCCTGGAACCTTTATATCGACGAGTTGTGGCATAGTTGGACATCAGAGACGAAAACGAGCCTTGTGTTTAGACACTGAAAAAGGACTTCCTAGGACGTTTATTTTGTATGTTGATAGTAAATATAACAGTAAAACGTGTACTTTATGATAAAAATGACATAAAACTAGTTCTGACTCTCAGCGTAGCGTAAAAGAAAAACTACTCTTACTTTCCTTTTAATAGAAGAAAAATACATTGTCGCTGTATGATGACGTTTCAACATGCGACATACGCGATATTATGCCATTAGAGGGCGCTGTGTGTCTTTGTCGATCAGCAGTCAATTTAGTATCATTGATTAGTATCAGTATCACTGATTAATAAAAAAAATAGACAAAAAGACAGCTTCCTATAATTACTTGTTGCTATTGTTGTATCTTTTATTTTGCTTTGGTTAATTTTATAAACAGGATGCAAACAAACATATAACAATGACTACTGTCATGATTATAATTAAACTTATAATAGATATTGTTACTTTATTAGATTTCAATAGGATTCAGATAATCTGACTTCTCATCTTTGTGTCCAAGTTAATAATAATAATAATATAAAGTTATAGACCTGCGGTGAACAATGAAAAGTTAAAAAGAGTCCCTTTGAATCCACAGCAGGCTCAGTTTGTAATTCTGTGGTTGCTGAGGTATTTAAACAACCCTGAAAACTGGAACAAGCACTGAGATTTGTTTTCACTTCTTTCATACTTCAAATAAGTGGCTGCTCCACTGAAATCTGTTGTGTGAGTTGAATAATTTATTCAGACAGGAAGGATTGAAAAGGCTATATATTGTACCAGGAAGTGTCCTCCACTGTGCTCCCTGGCTGGCTTGCATTCAGATGAACAGCCATGTGAGAGACTAAATCATCCTGTCAAACTTGCCCTGCAACAAACACGTATGGAGAAAGAAAGACAATAACAATTTGAGTTTCTCTATTTGACTCATAGTTCATGGCAAATATCACCCGAGTTCATAATAAAACATAATAATTAACCATGGATAATGAAGGAATGAATTAACGTTGTTGTTTTTAGTAATAGGTTGCACTTCAGCCATGACTAATAGGAAATTTATACTAAATTTGTCTTTGTGGCATTTAAAAGGTCATTTGATCAGTGAAGGCAAACAACAATCACATTACAAGAAATTAGCCTTATGTAATCAGAGAACTATTTATTTATTATTGCTTAAAATTTCCACATTGCCTGTCTGTGCTGTGTTGTAAGCTCAGGTGAGAACGGAGAGGGTGTGGTCAACTGCGAAACTGAAAAGAGGCGGAGAAAGAAGCCGAAAACACGCAGGTGGATCAGCAACTCCCTGCGTCAGGACATGTAACATAAATTTAAGGTGCATCTTTGCCGGACACAGCCTGGATCTGTCACACTTGTTGTGAAGAAGTTTGAGATTCAGAGAAGAGCAGTGGTTTGTGGGGAGGCCACGTCGCTGCGGAGCCAACATGGATCTGTCTCGGGCCGTGTGTGATTAAGGAATAGCTGTCAACTGGAAGAGAGTTATTGTGTTTAACGGTTAGTATCGGAGCCTTTTGGGGAAAATGAAGGTTTTATTAGATAATCAGCTTCTTCATGAGAATATTCACAGTGCCCTTGACCCTAATGTTTTATATATCCAACCTTTTGAATACAATAGATATTGATGATAGATATGACTAGTCATACTAGTGTATGACTAGTTCATTTACTCACATACTTTCCTTGGACCATTAAATGCTATGCTACTTCATTCTTTAGCACTACATTTAAAAAGTATTGTGCTGTTACTACATTGTACTACATTTATTTGTCAGCCATAGCTATTAGTTACTTTTCTGACTGAGGTTTTATATACAAAAAGGTGATTAGTAGAATAAAATATGGTTTATAAGGAAGTTCCTGGTAGCTTCAGCTTAAAAATAAATCAATGATAATAAATCACTGATGTAATATAAGTCTGAGTGGGCCCATTCTGCTGCAGGAGTGCTTAGGATTTGACACTTTAAGTATATTTTGGTGTTAATACCTGACTACTTGATGATTTTTAATGCCAGCAGTATTTTTACACTGCACAGATTTACTGTGTCTCATTGTCTGTAGTGAAATCCACATGTGCAGATTTTTGAGGCACACCCTTCACCCCTTTATAAGAGATTATAATAACAGCTGATCTAAAATTACACTTATGACTGAAGGTATGTTTAATTAAACTTTGTGACCCTGGGTTGATCTTGACTTGCTCTTGGGCTCCTCCAGAGGAAACCGGCGTCAGCAGTGTAAACACACGTTCTCCAACAGAAGTGCAGTTAGGCTGGGTAAACAGTGCTGCTGGCTCTTTAAGATAATGTACAGTATGACAAAGGTCAGGCCAGTTTCACCAGCTAGTGTTGAGCCACATTAGGCTTTTTACTGAATAGTTGGACACTTTGTCAGCTATGCCCTTAGAATAAAGGAGATTTCAGTAGCTGAGCAGGTTAAAGATTCACCTGTCTGTACAGATAGTGTAGAGCCAACGGTCACAGAGCTCTCTTTGTTTATCAGTGTGCATCTTTGGGTGACTGTTTCCCTCTCAGATTTGAACATGCCCACTAGAGAGTTTCTGTCTCATGCTCATTCAAGGCAGGTGCAAATTAACTGGGAGTTGTCCCTGGAAATTAATGCATGCCCAGACTAGTGCCCCCTCACACTTGTCTGCTTTAAGACTGAGCGTGTTCATGTTGAAAACAGTGTCGACCTGCCAGTGGTTCACCAGGACAGCTGACATGGGAATGCTGAAGGTCTTCCCTGACTCATGCCTGCTGGGCTTGGTGTGCTGATAAGCAGGTGGTTTATGGCAGTGCAATTCTCCAGTAGCACAGCAGAAGCAAGACACCAGAAGAACTGGCTGCACTTTGAGTTTTCATTTTGTGGCAATAAGGAAGCTGTGCAAACTCTTTCATCACCAGGGGAATGCAAATGCTTCATCTACACACGCAAATTGTAAAGTAGATAATTAATTTGAAAGTGAAAATAATGCCCCAAACAGTTTTATCAGGCTTTATTCAACATGCACCATAAATGTGTGAGCAGGATCTGGTCGGATTGGTGCCCATAAACCACCAACAAGCTAATGTTTCCACCTCTCAGTGTTTCACGTCCCTAAAGGATTGTTGTCTCTGGGGTTCAAAATGAGACAAAAGCCCTTTCCACAGCCTGATACTGGGCCTACTTGTTTCAGGTTTTGAGGAAGAGAAAATACATTGTCTCTGTTTGTTTGTTTTCCATCATCCACGTGTTCCTCTTTCCTGCATCTTTCATCATGTGTCCCTATTTTTTTTCTTTACTCATTCAGGTAGCTAGCTGCCTGCTTGCTAATGCCAACATATGCAAATGTCACTTTTCATTTTGCACTTTTTAATAAAAAATCCTAAAGGTTTATCTGTCTGCCACATTGTCCTTGTAACAGTTTGATACACTGCAGAAAACATGATCAGCAGATACAAGGAATTAGTTGTAGTTTGAGATTCCTGCTCATAGATACCAACAAAAAACTTGTTAAAAGTTGACACATGGCTAAAAGGTGAACAACCCCCCTCTGGTATCACACAGAGCGCTCTTTGTTAGGTCTCCATGGTGACCTAACAAGGCCTGAGTGGTAGCAAAGTTACTGTGAAACAGGCTCAAGACTCAGATACAGTTTGGTCTTCTGGACTGGAAACATGCCTGAGCTCTCAGTTTCTGCTCTTATTGTGAAATTAATGACCCACTTTGACTTGTGACCCTGAAGGCAGCTCGGCCGGGTCATGCTGATGGCCCAGGACACTCAGTGGCTGTACGAGCTCCTGGTCGAGGTCCAGCTGGAGAAGTTCTACCTGCGCGTCAGAGATGGCCTCAACATCACCCGCGCTGAGCACTTTGCCTATGTCAAAGAGTCTGACCTGGAGCAGATAGGGATCAGCAAACCTGGTGAGCCTGATTGTCTTCTTTGACCAGCTATGTTAGGTGAAAATCAGTAGATACAGGATCTATATTCCTCAAACAGAGAGGCTTAACCCATGATAATATAATACTGTGGCACCCCATAACACAGTTTAGAGAGATTTTGACAGTGGTATTGTGGTGCAGAAGGATACAGTGGAGTGATTGTGATGTTAAATTTATACTACTGTGAATATATTTATAGAACAATGCCATTTTTATAGGCTTTGATAAAACAGATTGATATGTCATGTTGGGTATAATTTAATCATTTTTGTCTTCCAGCACAAAGAAGATTATGGCATGCTCTGAAATGCTACAAGATAAATTTACGATCAGCGCTGTCGCCTCCAGGCCAGGAAGGGGGCAGCCGGGCGCTGCCCTGTCTGATCCAGGCCAACGAGCTGATTCTGGGGGAGAAAATGGGCTCCGGGTCCTTTGGGGTGGTGAAAAGAGGAGAGTGGCACACAACCACTGGGAGAGTGGTAAGATCTGATCAGCAGCAGTTTTAATATTGTGCCTTTATTAGATATTTGATCTTTGAAACAGGCAGGAAATATTGTCCAAAAAGTGAATGGATTTTTTGGGGGGTTCTTTCTTTTTTGTTGTTGGTTTTGATTATTAATCATTGTTGAATATTAAGACTTTCTGGTTCCCAGTCTCCTTTGTAGCGACTGTCACCTGTTAATGTTCCATTTTGTTGTTGAATATTGAATTCTTCCTTTATTATCTGGCACTCGTACTTCTAGCTAAGATGAGAGATGAGTCTGCACAGGTGTAGACTCGCTATCAGAGGGTTTATCTGGTTTGAGATGGGCCTTGACAAACCTGACAGGTGACCACACAAACACAGGCACAGTAGGGAGGGTGAACATATAGAGATCGACCTGGGAGTTAGCCTCTGTCCTCTTCCTCCTCTCAGCTACCTGTAGCAGTAAAGTCTCTGAGGAGCAGCATGTCGAGGCATACAAACACACTGACAGACTTCCTCCAAGAAGTGACCACCATGCAGTCCCTGGACCACCCCAACATCATCCGACTCTATGGCGTGGTGCTCACACAGCCCCTGAAGATGGTGTGCTATTTTATCTTGTGATATTTTGGGGATTAATTAAGCATTATATCTGTTTAAATGATGCTTGAATACACAGTGAGGTAATTTTCCTTTCTCTAGGTGACAGAGCTGGCCCCCTTGGGCTCACTGTACGACACCTTGCGCTTACGTCAGTATGAGTACCCTCTGGTCCGCCTCTGGCTCTTTGCTACCCAGATCGTGGCAGGTATGGATTACCTGGAGACCAGGAGGTTCATCCACAGGGACCTAGCTGCGAGAAATGTGCTGCTGGCTTCCAGGGAGATGGTGAAGATCGGGGACTTTGGCCTGATGAGAGGCCTGAACCAAGAGACGGACCACTACGTCATGTCGGCACACAAACGGATTCCGTTTGCATGGTGAGGACTCTTGGAAGAAGCAGGAAATTGAGAGTTGGTGGAGGAAATAATACACACAATTCTCACTTAATAACCTGCTATTCTTCCAGGTGTGCTCCAGAGAGTCTTCGTGTCGGCTCTTTCTCTCACGCCTCAGACGTGTGGATGTTTGGTGTCACCATGTGGGAGATGTTCACCTACTGTGAGGAGCCCTGGTTTGGTCTGTCAGGCCGACAGGTACGTGCTTGTCAGCTGTCAGCACTGCATATCTGCCAGTCAGTGTATTTGTCTTCATGTCTGGAATGTGTGTCCCCGCCCTAACACAGCTTGCTCTTCTGATATACTCTGTGACTCAGAGGTTTAGCTTCTCTGACATTCACTGCCTTCAATACAGATTCTGTGGCGTGTGGAGCGGGAGGGCGAGCGCCTGGAGAAACCACCGGATTGCCCTCAAGAGTTGTACCTTGTCATGAGGAAATGCTGGGCCTGTAACCCTGCTGACAGGCCCAGCTTCGCCCTGCTCACCTCAATGGTGGCAGAGGTCTGAAACATAATGATAAGCTTCTATTGACTTTGATGGGAAAATAAAGAAAACAACTATTTACTAGGTGACGGGGGGATTTTTCACTATATCTTTGTATAATTTTTCCTTTTTCCCTCCACAGGCTAAACCAATGGAGGTTCAAGCAACAAGGGACTTCGCTGAACCCAGAAAACTTGCACTTCAGGCCAGCGACCTTGTTACCGTCATAGACCATGGGTGGGTGAGGGAAAGGAGGGTGGGACAAAAACTTTGACCGACACAAAGGGCTTTTGTTGAGGTGAAACAGGGCTTTAAATCGGCCCAGTCACCAAAGTGCATTCCAACTGTGATCTCACGGAGTCTTTGATTTTACTTTGTTTGTCTGAACAAGCCTAACAGCTGCAGTATGACACCGACTTCAGTGTTTTTAACATAATGGTCAAGGTGATTTTTGTTTTGGCACCGTTTACAGGCTTTTGTTAATGCCCATAATCTAGTTATGTACTAAACATCTAACTCTGTACTGTTCCCTATTACTTAACAGGGCGCTGAAAAGGATTTAATCATGCATTAAATCCCCTTACTGATACTGCTCTCTTTCCCCAAAATAAAACAAAATAACCAAAGTTCAAGAATACAGGATTTAATTGGGCTTAATGTATATTAATCACATAATTAGAAACAGAAAAATAAAGTAAAACACACACACACACTGATAATCCTACTGTGGCGCAGACTGGACAGTTTCCATTCCAGCAATTTATATATGATATATAATTAAAAAAATTAAAATAATAATTACAAGCTTCCCCATTAAACATTAAATATCAGTTGTGCTTACGCCACCTATATCTGTAATACATGTTATATTATTACCTGACTTTGTTGTGTTATAGTTTTTTCTTCTCAAATGACAACAGAAAACATTTTGAATTCCATGGTGAGAGCCATGTTATAACACTGTTTCCCACAATTCAGATTTGTTCTATAACCTGGAGGTGCCCAGTATTTGTAAAAGTACTTAGCATAAATTCTTTCTCCTTTGCCAAATTGTTACTGCTTTGGTCTCCATCGTCTGTTTTCGTCTACCTATAACTACATTTAAGTAGCAGTAGGAACCTGTATTTGATTGCTACTAACTTACACTGTAAATTACAGGCTGTGTTATGAAGTGTAACCTTTATATCTGCTTGTGCGTTTGTCTTTACATCGTCTGTGTCACTTGTTCAGCAAAAATGAACAATCAAGGTTTTTTGGTTTTTGTCTGTGTGCAGTCTGGAGCTGAGTGAGTGGAGAGGCCAGAACCAGAGGACGCTGGCAGTCGCCTGGTTTCCTGCGAGCCTCACTGCACCGTCTCTCTCTGCTGCTGCTCCTGCAGCGTCCGCTGCTCCGAGCATCTCCGGGCCCAGCCCTGCCCCTACCTCTGCCCACATCTCGGGCCCAGTGAAGGGAAATCTGCAACACAGTGGGCATGGAGATCTCAACCCCGACCGCTGCCGGGGAACGCCAGAGGGCGCGGATGAGTCAGTGATGCTCTTCATTCATTCCTCTATATCTAACTTAGACTCTTTGGTACATTTGCTCCTTCTGTAATAATCTCTCCTTTTACGATGGTTAAATGTAAGAGAAGCTCTGAAAGACAACAAACCTCATGTTTACCAGTGTTGCTTTGCTACTGCATCTGAACTGAAAGTATCCTGACACAAAGCCAGTACTGCGTGTTTGGTTTATTATCTGCTGAGATTAAAACAGGCATACAATAAACTGAAGCCTGCTGACTGAGGGAAAGTCAAGGTGGTAAAGCAGCCAGTCCCACCGTGGCGTTTTTATTTACGTAAAACAAACGGCGACTTGAATTACCGGCTGACTGCAGCTAAAATTGCACCACCAAACAAAAGAAACAGACAATGCAAGGTTCATATTTAGTAGCTGTTTTCAATCTCATTATATTGTTCTAGGGTGGGTGCCTCCTACGTTGTAGTGTACGATTTACAGCCTTCACTGCCGCCTCTACACAAACACTGCCAAACAAAGACAAGACGTTTTTAGTTGTGATTTTCTAAATGATAAAGTTCCACTTTTTTAAAATTCTGCCAACATCATGTAAAACATCTTCAGTACTGTACAAAAGTCTTATGGCACCATTAGGTTTGTTGTTTTAGCTGTGTCATGATGGCTATATACACTATTTTTATTTGTTTATCAGAATCAGAGTAACTACAAATAAAGGAAATACAGTACACAGTATTAAAAAACACTGACTCTGGACTGTAGAAGCCATTTGGTTCTGAAAATTAAGTTTTTTAATACTGTATACATTTCTGTTATTTTCTGGTTATATCTTAATAAAGATTCTCACAAATAAATATAAATTTTCATTACAACTTTGCTAAAACTGTTGCACAGTACTGTGTTTTCAGCTGAGGTCCTTCAGTTTTAATGCAGATTCAACACTGAACTTTCACCTGCTGACAGTCAATAGTTACGTATAATATGAATATGAAACTGAATTTTTTACTTTTCTGACCTGTGCAGCAGCTGGAGACTGGGCCCCACCAGGGAGAAGGAAGGGTCCAATCTCAAGAAAATGGCAGGTAGGAACTTAAAATCCAACCACCTGCAGAATATAAAGCTATAAGATACAGAATATCAGTACAGTACCATGATATGACTAGAGATAATCAGAGATTTTGAACATTATAGTATTGTAATTTACATATCTTAAATGTTGTGTTTTCGTGGTCTGAAGGTTTTGGACACCACATCTTTATCACTAATATTGTTATATAAATAATGATTTTATTTGTAGAGAACTTTTCAAAACAAAGTTACAAAGTGCTGTTTTGGAAGTGTGAGCAGCTCCTTCGTGTCCCTTTTGCTGTTACTGGTGTAGTTACTTCTTCAGTTTGAGCACCTTTTACACTTAAAACCTGTTAAACCTGTGTAAAGTGTAGCATGGATGTGGGTGCTGGTTCACTCTGCCCCCTAGTGGCTGTATTGGGTTTTCCAGACCAGGCTCATTCACATTCTACTGAACTGTGCAGGGTGCATCGTGTGTAATTGTTTTCCATATTTCTGACTGAAATAGCACTTGCACTTCCCGCATTAAAGCGACTGTCTGTGTGTCTGCAGGTTTGTCTCAGAGCCTGGAGTCAGTCTTGAATGGACCCCGACCCAGGGCACACACAGTAGGGATGGTCAGAGTGGATCAGCAAGGCAGACTGATGCCCCCTGTGATGGGAGGTCAGAATATCGGGCAGGACCCTCGTCGGTTCAGTGACGCCAGTATCAGCTCAGTCCCCCCACCTCGACCACCACTCCCCAACCTGAAGCGTTTGAATTTGAAAAATCCAAGGAAACCCACAGTTCCACCACCCCCTGGCACCTCGTGGCCTCCTCAGGCAGCCCTGGCTCCTCAGATGCAGCCACAGCTTCAACCTCAGCCGCAGCACCAGTTTCAGCAGGGAGGCTCCAACCTGGCAAAGATGGCAAACATGGCACGCTCGACTCCGCAGCTGGACGAGTTTACAGACAACAGAGAGCGGGAGCGAATCCGAGATCGAGAGAGCTCACCTCATATGCATAACACGAGAGACAGTCTCGTTGCACAGGTGAATGACTTTTTTCTTCTGTTTTAGGTGCATTTTTATAAACTTATTTTTGCTTATTGGATTAAAATGAGAGTTGTGTGGCTCTGCTCTGCTCAGGTTATGGAGGCAGTACATGGAGTGACCATTGAAGAGGTTCGTACTGCACTTCAGCGTAATGACTGGAACCCATTGCGGGCTGAGCAACAGCTTAAGGTCAGACCATGAAATGAGTGGAAATACAAATGAAAAAAATCCATCATATCTACCTGTATCTGCTGTTAGAAGCAACTGAGGCAAAGCAAAGCAGCTTATTTGTACAGCAAAGGGCATTAACACAGAAGAACGACGAGCAGTAAGGCACATTAAATATAATAACAGTTTACTTAAAAATAAAAAGCTAAAATAGAAGTAAGCAGAATAATAAAAACAATACAGTGCAATGAACCGAATAAAATTCAAAAGTAGAAGTTTGAAGCCTGTGACAATCTTTCACGGATTATTTAACATACTTCAATAGAAAATACAGTAATACAGCCATAGCTGTTTATGATCATACAGTTTGTTTTATTAACCTCATTCTGAAAAGTTAACTAGTAACTGAAGCTATCAAATAAATGTAATGTGTACAAAGCACAATATGTTTCTCTGAAATGTAGTGAAGATGGAGTATGAAGTAGCAGAACATGAAAATACTCAGGTAATGTACAGATACCTCATAATTGTACCTAAGTACAGTACTTGAGTAAATGTACTTAGTTACTTTCCACCACTGTCTGTACCATCTCCTCAGGGAGCGGGTTTGAAATCAGGCTCGTTATTAAAACCTGAAATAAGAATCCGGATCCTGATTCTTTTCTTCTTCCTCCACCTACACTGAGAAAATGTTTGCTTTACATGCAGCTTTAGAGCGAGACTGGATTAACCTTTGGCACATTTTCACCTGTGAAGCACAATATCAACAAAGGAGCGTCTTGCATTGTTAGCAAGTCTCACCTCCCTAGTTGTATTGTAGTCCAGGGTTCTATTATTTTAGTAAATGGGCTTGTGGGTAGGGGTGGGTGTTTAATATTGTAGATAATTTTCACCAGATAATAATGTTCCCCTCATATTACCTGAGGTCTTTACAGATCAAATCTGAATCATAAATGTAGCAAGTCTGCAGTGTGTCAGTTGCAATGGGCTGCCTATTTTATAAGGTCTACTTCTATGTGTATATATAAATCATGCTAAGCTTTAATCAGTCATCAATAATGTATAATAACCTAACAGTGAATCACACTGAAGAAAAGACAATTAACTGACAAACACTGAGGCACAGGCTACACCTACTCCGTGATGTCACAGCAGGTGTTTTGTATTTGAATGCTTATGTAAAGAACGTGGTTTGCTTTGGAACACTAAACACAAATAGCCAGCAGTTTTCTGAGCTCGACTTTTGTTTGTTTAATGCTATGTAAATGCTTTTTCCTTTCAGGCAACAATCTAAATATCCACAGTATTTTGATGGTTGATTCTGAGTCTTGTCCTCTTGTGTGTGCTCCCCTCAGCTGGAACAGCTGTACTCCCTGAGCCTGGACTGTCTGAGGATCCTGTCCAGATACCAGTGGAACCTGCAAGTGGCTAGCCGCTACCTGATCCGGTGGTCTCGGGACGACAGGCCCGGCCCGAGCGACAGAGACCGACCTTCAGTTAGCGCAGAGAGAAGAGTCTGATTTGACCTTTATAAAGTGTGGATGATTGACTTTTTCAGCAACATCCTGCTTTCCATCGACACGCTTTGGCACTGGAAACTGTGCAATACAACTCCCATCCACCACTCTGATATGGAAACATATATGGGAGGTCCAGTGCATATAAGAGTAGGAAAATGAAGATTGATGCACAAGAAACAATTCAGCGAAACAACGTAATGTTTCTAACTAGTTTTTTATATTTGTAATTAAATTGTTTCTAGCTCACTGTGATTTTGCTAATAGTTTTTTTTTTTTTTTACCTCAATGAATGTACATATTGTATTAGAAATTGTTTTCTGTAATAAAAACAAGTATTTTGTATGGGGAAAGTCCCATGTAACCTTTGCTGGAAGGGGATTTTGGTTCATTTTGCATCACAGAATCAAAAGGGATTTCCTGGTGAAGCAAAGATCATTTTTTCCAGGGAAACCAGATGTCCCACATTTAGACTCTGGGCTTCCCCAACATTTCCTGGACACTTGCAGCTCAGCAGTGGCTTAACATGGCATTTATTTCTGATATACATGGTATTTTTCTTTCTGTATTTAACAATTCTAAGACGAGAAAACAGTACAAAACAGTTTTGATAGAAACACAGGGAATGTGCTGCAGCGCTTCACACCTACCGATAAGTGTGATTTACAGATTTGTGTCTCAGACGACGGAACCTGCACGTTCAAAGATTCAATTCAGCCTCGTTGATGCTCAAAGAACATGAAATCCTGAAAACTGATGACGAAGCAAATTATCATTTGACAGGATCCCAAAATTAATGAGTTAACAAGATTAGGGACTGTGAGCAAGGAAGCAGGCTCCCATGAGCACAGCCTTCATCTTCACACCCAAGTCCCGAGTCTGCCTCTCTCATGCAAACAACTTGGCATCTTTGGACTGGGGAAAGGCACGGTATTCAGAGAAAATCCATGCAAGCAGACACACACACAGGCACCTGTGAGGTTCAAACGTGGTACCGTCTTGCTAGGAGGCAGCAGTGCTAACCACTTAACACCATGTCAGCAGATCACTCTGCAGTGCAGACTAAAACCATTTACTGTATACACAGCGGTGAGGTGAGCGCAGCTATGATGCACACCCTTAGACACATACATCGTTTCCCAGAGCTCATGCACTCTTGTGCTGCTCAGACATAAATGCAGTCACTCAGATCTTGGATATTCTGTTAGGTTTTCATAAAGATGAACCAAACACATTGCCTAGGGTATTCTTTTAGTACTCACATACTCACTGAAAGTTGCAAATGTTTACTAGAGACAAACATTTGGCAGTAGCAGGCAGCATTTCAGCTGAAATATTTCAACCAGTTGACAAAACACTGAGTTGTTGAGTCTTCTATAATAAGAACAAATAGAGCCAAGCTCTTTCCCAGCATCAATGAGAAATGTTCAGGGATGAACGTGCAGACATGATCCCATAAATATGATGCTTATATTCCTCACATGCTCCCAGGAGGCAGAGCAGTACATCTGACCAGGAAAGGGTTTAGTCTCCTTTTTGTCAAAGTAGGGCATCTTGTTTAGATAAGACTGAGGAGGCTGCTACTGACTACAATAAGGTGCATATTGTATTTAGAAAGTCCCCTATAACCACTGCTGGATGTGGACTTCAGCTCATTTTGTGTCAGATTTCCCTGATAAGGTTTCTGAGGAGATGAACAAAAGACAATTCAGTGGTATAACATATGTTTTACTTGATATACATGGTGTTTTATGAAAAGTAAAAAAAAAAAAATTAAAGAATAGTACAAAATAGTTGTGATAGAAACAGGAACCTGACAGATACAGATAACTGGTTTACTATTAGATTAACATGCATTACATGTATAGCAATTGTTTGGCTACTTTCCTTATCAGATAGCACAAACGCTGATGGTAATAATAAGACAGCTACTGACAGCCTAACAGACAGTGGCTCCGAGGGGGAGGCCAGGTGGGAAACAA
>NW_018128206.1:345997-355567 GCF_001952655.1 Monopterus albus | reverse complement strand
CATGTTCTCACGCTCTGAGGTCAGATTCATATTTAGACTTCTGCTTTTCAGTTTCTTCCTATTCCTCATTTAACCTTCACACACACACACTCTCTCTCCTCTGTTCATTACACTGTCTTTACTTCAACACAGTGGTATCTGGAGAAAATTGAGGGCAGGAGACCGGCTGTGGCATCAGTCTCCATGGCAACCACTAAACCACAAAGGGAGCATGAGAGCATTTACGTGGATACAGATTAGATTAGATACAATAGGCTTTAAGATGCAAAGAGGAAAAGAGGCAGCAGAGGTAGAGAAAGAGCACTCTTGTAAATACCATGAGCATGTGTCAGCTGTTGTGCTCAAAAGATTTGCTCTCTCTTACAATTAGTCTACAGCAAATACGAACACTCCCAGTCAACAATTTGGACACTTTCCCATTAAATTCGATGCTCATCGTAGTTTCTTCACATACTAACATTTGCTAATTAGCACCGATGCAAGTGAGTTTTGCAGGTATTTGGTCATGAACAAATTGATTAAGATTTATCCTCTAGCACCATGGTGCGATCTAGCACCATGAATGTCTAAATAAAAGATTACGACAATTCATCTGACAGCTGAATTATTTCAGTGTAGAACAGAGCATGGACACATCAGATACTTCTATTCATCAAGCAAGTTTAAGGCAGTTTCTTCAAACTCTAGCATGTTACTTCATAAACATGACAGTGCAGCAGAAGACTAATCCCAATGTTGATATCCACCAAGTGTAGACACTGAAAACACAGAGGGTTAGATTGATTTTTTGTTTGGCAGGGATTAAAATTCATCTGGATATATAAAGCTTTCACAGACTGTATGGAGAGTAAGGCTTAATGGCAACATGGCAGCCAGTGTCATTCACTGGGTTTGGAAAGATCCAAAAGCACACTGGCTCATATTGTCTGTGCGTGTACAGTATACAAAAAGATTCTAGGGTTCATTTGTTGATGGATAAAAGAAAACTAACAGAAAAACAAAAGTACATGAACAGAATGTATAAGTGCAGAACATCCTTGCTCCCATGCTGGTGTCCCCTCATTCTTCACTTCATTATGAAAACACAGTGCTGCGCTGGTTGGCATCCCCGACCTTCTCAAAGAACATGAAATCCTGCAACGTGACAACAAAACCAAATCATCATCATCATTCAGCAACATCGCACAAATTAAAATTGGAGTTCTTCAGAAAGATTAAGGACTTACAATGAGGAAGCAGGCTCCCATGAGCACAGCCTTCATCTTCACGTCCAAGTCCAGAGGAAACTGGATGCCAAAGTTGTCCGTGTCGGTGAAGACTTCCTTCAACAGGCCGCTCCACTGCTTGCTGATGCGTCCAATGGGCTTGTCATCATGTTTTCCCTTCAGCTACAGCAATAAGAACAATAGGGTTGATCTTAAGTTAACATGTTGTCTATATACAGTATAGTATTAGGCTTTTTTTGTGTAAATAGCTGGAAACCGTCTGCCCAGCAGTTGAAACTCTTCATGGGGGTGGGGAGGGGGCTTTAGACAAATGCTTTCATGTTGAGACTTGCTGTCAGTGACTAGATCTTTATCACACTGTAGGATAAATGTGAGGCTAAACCCAGCTGTGTCCGTTAGCTTAGCATAAAGACTAGAAAAAGAAGGGGGGGGTGGAACAGCCTGTCCCCCAAAAAACTGAGTACTTTAACAATCCTCCATCCATGTACTACCATCTTCTGAGCACACCTCAAAGTTGACGTCCCCACAGCAGTTGCAGGCAAAGCAGGGTCCCTCCAGTTTCAGCACCGTCTCTTTGTTTGCTCCCTGGATGTCAAACCGTGGCAGGAAAGGGTGCCAGGTTTGTCTGACGTAGCCTATGGTGGTGCCTGGCGGGGCCTGAACCTCCAACTGTGGGTCACAGTGTAAAAACAAGATGTCACAGATTTAGAAAGCTCTTCCACAGAGTTTTAAAATGTGCTCCCCTGCCTTGACAGCATGTCACATGGGATGGCAGGAACAACACAGGAGACTGATGGCTCCATTGTGGCATCACATGATAAAGGAAATGCATCTCAAATGGCTCCTGTCCGCTCAGTAAACAGCATTATAGAGTGTGGGACACTGGGCTCAGGCTAACGAGAAGGCACTGTAGCCAGTTGATGCAATGATGTGATTAAGGTCTCAGAGGTGGAGGGATGGCAAAGGACTGTGGGAGTCTAGGAGATAGTTTAGACAAAGAGCCGTTCATAGTCCTAACAAAACCCCTCCCTGAGCAGACTAGCGCACAAAGACACAAACACTACTCAGCAACTCAAGAGTAACAAGGCGAACATGAGCCACAAAGCTGTGGAGCTGCAGGTTGCTATGCCAATAGCAAGTTAATCAGTAAAATTAGACTTATGTTAAAAGGCCTCACTTTAAAATCATATTTTTTCACTGTTTGTATGGCATCAGTAGACCAATGGAAGGTTTTAGGTTTATTTGCCCAGTGAAAAGGATTTACTGACCTTTGAATTTTCGCTGAGTGAAAACATTTCCCAGTTCCATTCATGGCATCTACCTTCTAATTCCAGCCTCTTCTAGTTACCTTTAATGGTGCTTCTAAATTTGCGTAGCACCTGGTGCAGAGGTTCAAATGCAGGTTTTAAGGCCCCATATAGTTTTATAGCCTAGGAGAATGATATGCACGCAATATTTTTGAATGTCCCAGCCCTTCCTGGCATATGACCACCTGCTGTTGCATGTAACATAGTGTATTCCTGAACTCAGATAAAGCAAGATAACCATCACCCAGGTCGACATCATCTCTGCAGAAACGACTCACGGTTCAAAAACACTTCTTATAACCTAGGGTGGCAGGCTGGTTGCTTTTGCATTTGTGTGTCCTGTTTGTTTGCCCAACTCTGTTAAAGTCCAGTTATTCCTAACTGTTTCTGCAAGATGTATCCAGGACTGTCTCAGTCCTAAACAGGGCTGGTATTGTCTTTGTCGGGCAGTATTTGCAAATTGTTCAGCGTTTTTCCTTTCCGACTGTCATTTCTTGAAACAGGAAAACTGAAATGCTGCTACACAACAGTATTACGAGTCGACAATGGCTCACCCACTATGCAAGTTTAAAATTCTGTAAACTGAACACAGTGAAATAACCATATGTCATATCCTGGTAGATATGTTACACTCCCACGATGGTATCAAGAAGTTTTTCTGTCGTGATCTTGTGAAGTTACAAATGTTGTTACATCCCTACAGTGAACCTGGAATAAAACCAGATGGGCTGTAGACAGCAGTGTCATGGAGGAGGGTAGTGTAGCTGACACACACAGTGTCCTGTCCCCTTTTCACCCGATTTATCAGACAGTTTGGAAAATCTTAGATAATGCACCTTTAAGTAATAAACCCACAGCTTTGGTAAATTGTTAAATCTCCTTTAAGTAATAAACCCACAGCTTTGGCAAACTTAAATCCTGTGACTCACCATCTCCATCAAGGCAATCTGTGGTTAAACATTAATTTTAATAATGGGACGCAGTACCTCTGTACACTAAGAGCAAATATTCTAACAGATATGAGGGTGTTCATAACTGGAGTGAGTGTTCAGGGTGATGTAGTGTTGAACTGTTAAACTATTGGTCTTGGTGTGGTAAATCAATGATATGAGGCTATTAGTTGTTACAGTTGACACACAAACAGACACTAAACACACCTCTTGCAGGCAGCAGGGACACCAGCAGGAGACGCAGCGGTAAGGTCTAATGAGGCGGATGACCTCTCTGTCCATGGTGTCCTTGATCTTCATGTCGAAGCTGCGCAGAGAGCCACAGCAGTTCCTGGTGCAGCAGTCGTTCTTCTCTTTGGCCTTGTAGATCTTCTGGCCCAAGCTGTTCTTTATGTCGTACTCGTTGTTGGTCTCAAATCCAATAAATGCTGGGTGCGGTTGGAGGGAGAGGGGAGGAAGGAAAAGGGTGGAAGCGGTGACTAACAAAGTACTGATAAGTAAAGAAATCCAAGCCATTTTATCAGCATGATTTATATTGAGAGGCTTGAAGTTAAAACTGTCAGACAGCTGCTGCTGATTATTTGGTGTTTACAAAGTGGCAAAAGTAAATATGACTGGATAAACAAGTAACACGTGTTACCTTCTAGGAGTTCCACTTTCTGGTGTATCAGGATCTGGTCAATCTAAAACCAAATGAGAGAAAAACTGAAAAATGACAAAGGTGATGTCTACAGCTCATCACTAAAATAAATCCATCCTCAGGTTTATTTCCTCTTAAAACAAGGGGAAAACTGCAAAAGCGACAATTTCCTGTTTGCAATTCAAAGTACCTCGCATCAAACCTTTCCTGAATGGCAGTCTGGTTACCTGCAGACTCAAATCATTTCCTTGTCTCAGTACATAAAGAGTAATTTGCTGGACAGCCATGAAAGCAAGTCTTTAAGTTCTATTTGCTGTAAGGCGATCCTTTACTAAAACCAAAACCATGACCAAGTGGTTGTTTCAAGAAAGAATGATGTCGGACCTGATCTTTACAAGTTTCAAAGGGAGGGCGGACTGAGGTCACACCACATTGTTTTTAATAGAAGCAGCTCAGAGTAAAGCCACATCACTCTGTTCACAGTAGTATCAGTTTCTAGTTCCTGATGAGATGTAGACCCTTTTACTCGATAATGAACTTTAGCTGCACTTGAGTGCAATAAACCAAACGTATACAAGGTTAGTTTGTTGTGGCTGAAAAGTGTGGTTAACAGAGTTCCTATTTGTGAAAGATGAGTTTCACAGCACAGCATTATTTTACACCCACACATTTTCATGTGACGTTTGCACAATAAGGAACTTGACAGCGTGTACCCTCTACGTTTATATGCCTGTGGACAGTAGCGTGTATTGACCCTGAATGGTAGCTTTCCCTCACAAAGGAGGACAAATTCCAGAAACAAGGCGAGGCACATGAATAGTCTTAGATCAACATAGACACTCCTTAGAGGAAAAAAAAAACCAAAAAACTTAAAACAGCATTTGAAGTTACTTAACCTTTTACTCATCTTAAGGAAAATTAATTTTCCTGATTTTCTCTGACCTACCTGTGCGAGGTACTCGAGCCCTGGAGGCACGCCAACAGGAGCCACAGCTGGAGGGCCGCCATAATCCTGCCCTGAACCCACCGCTCCTGGTTGGTACATGACTGCAGGTTGGTTTGGACTGTAGCCCATATTGAAGCCTGGTGGAGGGACCTGATGTGGGTCTCCGTACCCTGCCATAGGACCTGGATAAGGGGCTAATGGGTAGCTGTCAGGCTGAGGTGTGGGGTAAGGCGCCTTGTTGTCTGGGTAAGCTAAAAAAAATTTAATACAAGTTCAACCTCAACATGTTTATTCAACCAACTTTTATTCAACACAATTCGAAAAAGAAAAAAAGAAAAAAAAAAACATGTCCTCATATTTCACGTCAGACAAATGCCAAACCAGCACACTCGCCTCCCTTGAACTGACACATAATGAGCTCAAACCAATAAGCAGTAATTTGACACACCTGTGTTGAGTGAACCCATGGATATACATGATGAGCTACTGAATGACTGTTTTTGTCATCAAACAAACTCCAAATACAGTTCTTTCGGTTAATCTATATCTTCAGTTCAGTCATGTCAGGACGTTTTCCGATTGTATACCATCAGTGTCAGAATACTGTAGTATTCTACAGCGCCTGCTACTGACAGCCAATCGGTGGAGCTCGTATAAAAGCAAGTCAATTAAACTTTTACTTGTCATTTAAACCTAAACCCTACTAAAACCTTATAAGAAGAATGTGACAGATAAGCAGTAACGTGGAAATTCACACCAAGTTTACACCGTGGTTAGTTTGTCAAACTGTCACAGTTTCACCACTATAAATATAACGACAGCAAAGATGTGGGTGTAAAACCACTTTTGTAATTAACAGTCATAATAAGCAAATGGTAGTTTAGTGACATTTCACATTAGGATACAAAGTTAGTTTACAGTTCTTACAATGAACAAACCCTTTCATTAACAATACTACTAATACTTAAAAACAGGTTTTCAATTTGAGTCTAACAACTTATTACTCCTCCTCCAAATGTTCCTCCCTGCTTGAGTACCCCGGTCTGGGCCCCACATTAAAAACAGTCTCCAGACCCGCCCCTGATCTCATGAGGAAATGATTACAACTGCTTCCACATAGAAAACCAGACTGAAGCTATATTCTCAGGCTTGTGGATGGTTTCTGTCTTTGGGGGTAAATGTTTTAGCAAATGGTCCTTTACACATCAGCTGCACAGCTTATTAGGATTGTACTGAAATGTGCTATATAAATAAAATGCCCTCACCTTGGCTGAAATGTAACTGGTACGGAGTTTTGAGGGATTTTGTGTGTCACATGTGAGATTCTCCCTCAGTTAAGGCTGTGAGCAGATTCAAAGCTGAATTAATCTGTTCAAGTCTCACAGTTTAAAGCCAGAAATCCCAATCAGGCTTTCTAACAAGAGCCTGAGGTCAAAAGGACTTCAAGGCTCGTTGGCGCTCCACCTCATTCCACATTCCTTTCCCTAACTAGCAGGAAACAAAACACACATAACAAAAAACGTAAAGCGGGTTGTGCGCAGGAAGGCCACCCTCTACACTTTCCACCTCCTAAATTTGCTGTTTTTTCTGTTCAGAAAGAGGAGTATGCTAGATCCAAATCAGAAATGTTTTCAATCAAGCACTCGAGGAATTTCTTTCAAAGAGTTCACCTCAGGGAGGATACATTTACTCAAGGCTGCTGGGATCAGGACAAGGTATTTGTTCATTACCGGGTGACGTGTAACAGATGGGTTTGTAATGGAAAGTTAGTCATGCAAGAGTAATCATTTCACAACACCTGGGGATTTTGACACAATGGAAGAAAAGAAGTTTTAGGTTAAGTTAAAGCCATTATATTTCACTATGATTAAACATGAAATAGAAAAATAACATTCTCCATATAAAAAGAGAAATCAAGGTATTTTCCCCAATCACCCAGCTGCTGCTGTAGTAAGACACATACCAGGAGAAGACATGACGAGGAGCTGGTTGAAACGTTACTGGACACAGAGTACAAAGGTTCTAATCCCAGGATCTTAGGAAACTGGAGGAATAAAAGGAAAAAGGTGGTAAAAAGCAGACGTGAGTAAGGGGATTTCACAGAAATAGAAAGAGACCAAGAAGAGTCCACCACCACCACCAACATTTAACCTTGTTCAGTCACATAATGCTGAGTGGCTCCACTGTCAGGTGATGTCATAACACAGCTGTGGCCTAATGAGCAGCCTTTATGTTTACAACCACCACAAAGTGAAGTAGCCTCCAAATTGTACTGAAGTACTAATTGAGTAAATGTACACTGACTACTTGTGTACCACAAATGTATTCAACTCAGGCAGGGTCCACCCTGGAGTAGGCTACTAATTATGCAGTACAGCCCATTTCACATGATGAATGTAACATATCGGACTATAATTATTTATTCATTATTGTTTTCATCACAAGTGTTAATGCAGCTGGTAAAGGTGGAGTTAATGTTAACTAGCTGCTTCACATACTTATAATTTCCATTACTGCTTTATAGCTTGTGAATTTCCCACAAGGATTTATGTCTTATGCTGTATTATGTCTTGTTTTGCTAATTTGATTCTGAGAAGTAAATAACTAGAATTAAAATTATGCATATATCAAATGGGCCGAGGTGTAGTGCAGTGAAAAGCACAATATTTAGCCTACCTCTAAATGTAGTGAAGTTTAAGTATGAATATTAATAAGGCTTCCGTATGTGTCTATTACCGTGAGGTTTATCGTCTAGTTTACGGAAACCTTTAGCTGTGCTTGTTATCGTCCATAAAGGTTTGTCATTTTTACCTGTTCCAGCTTCGTGCCATTTCAAAAAGCAACTCTACAACATCATGCAAACGACAACATGGCACTGTCAACACATGCAGCAGCAGGAGAGAGATAAGGTTTGGTAAACACGGTGTTATCAACCACCACCAGAGGAGGCCAGAGCCTCAGTAATGTAGTAGGGCCCCTCTCCAGCAATGCCTGTCTGTTGTATGTTAGCAGTGCATGACAGTCTGCCTCGGTGGGCGCCATGTTTGTTTATATATGTTTGTTTATTATAATTTTCCTGCTTTCACTTCTGTCAGATTTGGCACCAACAAATGTAGGCTCTCTCATTCTGTATCAAATCTCATAACTGTCTAAAAAAGGCATGAACTAGATTTAGCCCTGAATATTTCTGCACTTTCCACTACATCTACACTGGACTGGGAGCTCTGCTATGATTCCTGGATTTGTTCAAGACTCTCCCAGTATGGAAAAACCAAAGGTGTCATTCTTCTTCCAGGCCAGAGGGGGGCGCCGGGGGTCCATCAGAGCCCCAGTACTGATAAAAACCATTAGCACAGAGTAATAGAAACTGGTTGCAAATTCTACAGATTCAAAGAAATTACATTTCAGTTGACTCCAAATATAGGCACAATTTTTAGGACAATACAAGACGACTTGTACAGTTGTGATACCAAAAACCAAGGGCATTTCAAACACATCTGGATCCAGTTTATTTGTGACAGATAACTACAGAAAAACAGATGTTTATTAGTTCAACAATACATCTTGTGTTCCTTCACAATTTGTACCTTGTTGCATAATATACAGTAGAAATAACATAATGTAATACAAGAGTAAAAACACCTTTACTACAATAAAACTGACTACCAGTAGAACTATTGCACCAATAGCATCATATTAACCAAATAATCAAAGTAAAACAGAGTAGAAGTAGAAATGATCATCATCACTGGCTTTTAAATTTCAGGATCTGACAGCGGTTGTGCATCAAAGTACATAACATCAGATTCCACATAGTGGTTGAGTAAATTATAGAATCTCACAAAACAGAAATGAAAAAGTAAAAAGAAAATCACACAAAACTGTTCTACGAGTCCTTTACTGACTGTTAACAGTAACATACTGCTCTGAAACCACTGTATGTACAATACATATGTAAAACCTTGTTGAGCTAAATAATTTGAGCAATGTATTCATTTCTTAAGCAGATTTATTCCATTGTGTTGCTATTGGACATTGGAATTTCTTATGTTTTCTCTGACTGCTTATGAAGTCAAATCTGAAATAACTTTTGAATTTAATTTCAGCTCGCTGGGTTGAGACTCTTGAACGGGGACACCAAGATTTTCCTCAAGGCCCGTGGAGCCATTCAAGGTGAAGAATTTGGGGATTTTGACAGTGAAGAGCACTTAAACTTTCAGGGGACCTGTTGCACAAGTGTCCTCAAAGACAGACTGTCTCCTGGAAGCTGATTTTCAATGTATTCTTCCAGAGTGTATTCACAAAGTTGAAGAACAAGATATCCAAAGTTCTCATCTTCTGCAAAGTCCACATATCGGACAATAAATGGATGATCAAGCTCCGGAAGCCGCAGAAACCCTTCCTCGTTCTTCAGCATATGATAGTTGCTGTTAGACATTCTCTTTATTGCAACTTCTGTGCCGTCATCTCTCAGCCCCAAGAAGACTTCAGTCCCATCACT
>NW_018128206.1:311601-341218 GCF_001952655.1 Monopterus albus | reverse complement strand
TGACCAGCCATTTTGTGAAAAAATGTTTGGGTCTCCACCTTGTTGCAGTAGGAAATTAAAAATTCCCTCCTTTTGATGCATGACAGCAGCGATCAGTGGTGTGATATAATCATTACGCTCTCTGCATGGGTACAGACCATTAATGTTATTGTTCTGCAATAATTCCCTTAGTCTACTACGGTTATTTTCAATTATACATTGTATTACAGGATGTGTTTTTTCTGGTGGGGCGGTGGAGGTGACTACTGGAAACTGGATAGTCACTGCCATACTTCAGATTACCTGTGGGAAGACATGACCATATTATTGTAGCAAAATTTGGTGCCACTTTAAAATTTAGACAAGCAGCCAAACATCTGTTATTAGAACGTGAACTTAGAGTTTTTCAGCACTTTCAGAAGCTCAAACAAAAATAAATTTACCATCACCCCATTTAAGGGGGTCCAAAGGTGGTACCTAAAATACATTTCCACAGCTTGATACGGTGATACTTGATAGCCCCCATTTTTCATGAGCTGAACTCAAAGAACTGGCTTGAGTGGGCAAATGCTCACATTCGACGGCATCTGGCACTTTGGAGAGGTGTTCTTTTCATGGATGAATCCCGGTTTTCACTGTACAGGGCAGATGGCAGACAGCATGTATGGCATTGTGTGGGTGCTGATGTCAACGTTGTGGATCAAGTGGCCCGTGGTGTTGGGGTTATGGTATGGGCAGGCGTATGTTATGGACAACGAACACAGGTGCATTTTATTAATGGCATTTTGAATGCACAGAGATACCATGACGAGATCCTGAGGCCCATTGTTGTAGCATTCATCCACGACCATCACCTCATTGTTGCAGCATGATAATGCACGGCCCCATGTTGCAAGGATATGTACACAATTCCTGGAAACTGAAAACATCCCAGTCCTTGCATGGCCAGCATACTCACCAGACATGTCATCCACTGAGCATGTTTGGGATGCTCTGTACGTGTACAACAGCGTGTTCCAGTTCCTGCCAATATCCAGCAACGTCGCACAGCCATTGAAGAGGAGTGGACCAACATTCCACAGTCAACAACCTGATCAACTTTATGCCAAGGAGATGTGCTGTACTGCGTGAGGCACACGGTGGTCACACCAGATACTGACTGGTTTTCAGACGACCCTTGAATAAACCAGCACGGTTTAGAAGTTACTGGGACCGCCTCGTCTCAGAGTTGGCATGGTAAGAAGTACTGGGAATTAACCCTTACACCAGCGTCATATCTGCAGATGTCAGTATGTCCTCAGGCACAGACATTATCCTCAATGAAGTGAAGATGTCAACAGCATGTTCAACTGAAATTAAGTTTGCAAATATGCCATATGTGTAGATTCGAATTCCAGTGGGATTCCTTTCTTGCACAAAATCAACAATTGTCCTGCATAACTTCTCAGTGAAGTTCTGATCCCAGCCACTTATGCCATTTGTTTTCTGTGTTATCACATACAGTGTTTGCAGAACAGCTTGACATACATCAGGTCTCTCTTTTGAGGAAAGTCGTTCCAGCAGATGAGGGACTACAGCCACTGCTTGCTCATTTGTTATCTCTTCCATTGTACAGAAAACTGCATTTAAACTAACAACTGCCTGGATTACATGTCCCTGGGGAATGTTAGGAAAGCGACTGACTGCACCACTGATGTAGGAGTTCAGATTTCCATTGTCCTTCAGCCATTTGATACTCTCTTGGATGTATTTTTCCTCAAGTTGTCCAATAACATTAAAGAGTATTTCTATCATGGTCAGGTGGGTCTGAGGATGCTCCCGCAGCATGTGTCTGTCAAAGTTTTTGAAGACTTCTTCAGGTTGTTTCTCTCGCACAGCAATTTCCATATCCACAAAATATCTGATTTTGGAGCAGAAGTCATCTCCATTTGATGCAAGGCGATGAATCATTTGAGATAGTTTTTTATTGTGGTTCCTTTGTTCAGGATGAACTACAGGTGATAATGTTACCAGTGCACCAGCAGAGATGAGTTCTTTCATCACATCACCCCTGTCATTCATGGCAGCAGTTTGAAGTGGTGTGACAGTGAGGATGGGATTCCCTCCGTTTGGATTAGCTTTTGCTTCAAGCAGTTTCCTTACAAAAGTTAAGGGAGTGTTGGGTGATGAGACATAATGCAATGTTGACCAGCCATTTTGTGAAAAAATGTTTGGGTCTCCACCTTGTTGCAGTAGGAAATTAAAAATTCCCTCCTTTTGATGCATGACAGCAGCGATCAGTGGTGTGATATAATCATTACGCTCTCTGCATGGGTACAGACCATTAATGTTATTGTTCTGCAATAATTCCCTTAGTCTACTACGGTTATTTTCAATTATACATTGTATTACAGGATGTGTTTTTTCTGGTGGGGCGGTGGAGGTGACTACTGGAAACTGGATAGTCACTGCCATACTTCAGATTACCTGTGGGAAGACATGACCATATTATTGTAGCAAAATTTGGTGCCACTTTAAAATTTAGACAAGCAGCCAAACATCTGTTATTAGAACGTGAACTTAGAGTTTTTCAGCACTTTCAGAAGCTCAAACAAAAATAAATTTACCATCACCCCATTTAAGGGGGTCCAAAGGTGGTACCTAAAATACATTTCCACAGCTTGATACGGTGATACTTGATACAACTAGATCTGTGATTCACAAACACCTCAGCCAAGTTTTCACATGTATGCAAAAAATCTTGATTCTACAACTTGAACACTCAAATGTACTGTAGTGGCTGAAAAAAGTGGCAAAACGGCAAGAAGTAGAATGTCAGCTGGATACAAATAGTTACACTGGCCCTGTCCTAGGACTGCAGTCATAAAGTAATTAGTCATGACTCAGGAAGGCACAAAGAGCCACACCTCGCACTTACTGTTCAGACTTTGAACTTCCTGTTTCTGACCGGCTGTTACCTGAATTCAAACTGTGCAGAGCTCGGAAATGTCAGAAAATAATTATTGTTCATAATAAGTACAAGGATGAAATCTTGTTTTTGTTGGTAGGTGTTCGTTATGATAATGTTAAATAACCATAAGAATAGATTAGGAAGAAGAGCAAGAATACAAATTATTTAACAATCTAATTTTAAAATAAATAGTACTGTAGACAAATGAACTTACGGTGCTGAAGTGGTGCGTCCACTGTGGGATTAATATTTATCAAAAGTCCACAGCCTGTGTTTTCTTGTCTCCGACTTTGACGCTCTCTCTGACCTTTTTACTTCTGTTATCTTCTGCTTCTGGCTCCTCCTAGACAGCATTTACATATATACAAACGTCGCTGTTGGATAGGTTAAACGAGACTGGGAAGGGATGGATTACCATTCCCCAGGAAATGACAGACATCCCTCACTCACTTTTATTGTTTTAGCTAACTTTTCTCCCTCAAGTCTTTGTAATCATTGGTCTCAGTGTTTAGTCACAATAGTGCAAAATCAACAAGATGTGAGTGCCTTCAGTTATAACCATGTGCAGCTGTAAACTCAAAGATGAACCTGAATCTTTTTGTTTCTCAGGCTCCTGCTTTACTCGACCACTCAGTGCTGTATTCGGCCTGAAGGGAACATCTGGGGACACTAGTCAGGACGGTGAAAGTGTTGTTGGTACAAAGGAGAAAATGAACTGATATTGTATCACAATCCTAATGATCAATAAATGATAAAACAATCATATTCAACTCGTTTATTTTGATATTTGATTAAACTTACAGTATACTTTGAGAGTAACATTCAATATGCTTAAAACAAAGTCATACAAAAGAATCTGCATGTCGTTAAGCTTGCATATTCCATTATGTTTTATTTGCAATGCCATTCACTTAATGAGTAGAAGCACTTTTAGTCCTCTGAGGGTCGGGGTAAAAAGAATTTGGCAAACACCCCCATTTGAATGTCATGGTCTTGCACACTGCAGTAACATTAACCCTTTGTAAAATTAAGTGCAAAGATCCATTCAGATGTGTGTGTGTGTCAGACAGGTAGTAGCATTCAGTCTTGTTTTATGTACATTTTTTAGTTTGTAAGTCAACATTCAGTATTTTCAAACAGTAGAATGACAGACTGAAAAAGCCTCAAACTGAGTAGATATATTTACATAAACATTTTGTTTCCTTCAATTCTGGACAAACAGCTTGTCCTCTGTCTCTGACTTCGGTTGTGAGGAACCATTTTAGTGAGTCTAAAACAAAAAGTTACATCTTCTCAGTAGTCCAACAACCTTTTTTAACTTAGGTTTAAATTCCCTGACATCATCTAAACACAGGTCGTTGCCACTAAATGAATTTAAAAAAAAGCTTGTATCTACTTTGCCACTTATAGTACCTCTGAAATAAAAGCTTATTAAAATGGGGATTTTCTATTCATATATGTTTGTCTGAAAAGGCATTAGCTATATTCAGCCCTGAATATTTCACCTCCTAAAACAACAAACTACTTCTGTATGTTTACTGTACGCGGTAGAATCCATAGCATCTACACATCTACGCTCTAAGAACCGGGACCTCGGCCATGATACTGAAAGGTTTGTGCTTTCAAAATGCTCCCTGTACGGAAAAATCAAAGGCGTGTGATACCTCATCACAGCCAGAGGGAGGCACTGAGGGTCCACCAGAACCCAGAACCCCAGTGCTGGTAAGGCAACATACTGTACATCACCACAGGGTACGAGGAAATGAAGGAAGTGGCCGCCACGCCTGTTACATCTTCAGTTGCCCCAAATGAGACTAAAACAAAAATAGTAATATGATCATTCTCTCAGGTCCTGGTTCATCTTTTGTTAAGTACAAAACATAAGTAAGGGATGTTAAACCAGAATATACACTGTACATCCAAGCAGATCAAATGGTATTTGAGATCTCTCCACCTTCAGAAGTGTCAGCTGGAGTTTTAGGAGAATACCAGTCTCATTTTACAAATGTCCACCATCTTGACTTTGCCCCCATGTGTCAATGTGAAATGGTATCTTTCTGTCTGAGGAGAGGCCAAGATGAAGTCCCTGCAGTCTGTGGAAACCACAGTGAAGGAGCGCGGCGCCTGGATGTACACCTCTGAAGTGCTCAAAGACTTTCTTGTCATCATCCCATAGGTAGATCTGTGAGAAGGTGTAGTCGCTTCCCAGGGCCAGGTAGGAACGTTCTTTGAAAGAGAACGGCTGGAGAATCATGGAGCCTCGTGAGGGCAAGGCCTGGATTTCTGCAAACTGTTTGGCACCCCAGCGTAGAACTTTGGAGTCTCCGATATAGCATGTCATAGCCAGGTACAGTTCCTCCTTGATCCAGAAGTGCTTCACAGTTACCACATCCTCCATGTTGGGGATCTAACCCTGCAGGACAAACTTCTGGCTGCTCCGGCTCCACTGGTAGATGACAGGCACCTGCGAGCGGCTCACCAAAATAAGACGCACCTTCCCATCCAAGTCCAAGAACTCTGCATCGGTGTCACGGTACCACTCATGCAGCAACTGGTATGAATAAAAGCCCTTATCGTTCCATTTATAGAGGGTGGACAGGCCCGCCTTCGAACTGTCAGCGATCACAAAGAACCAGTCAGAACTGATCTGCAATGCCTCAGTGTCGTTAGGCTTGGAGATCTTGGACACCTCAATGTCCTGGAACTTGCTGAACCTGCTCTGGTCCTCATCAAACTTGTAGATGTGGGAACCACCAAAGAGCTGAGCCACGATGACAAACACCTGGCTCTGGATGACAACTGACTTGCACCCCACAATGGACTGACCTGAAGGGCAGGGGACAGTAGATAAACAGGCTGGTAACGTGAGAGGAAAACACAGCCAGGGTACTCTGAGACAGTTAAGGCTTTGTCATACCTGTGATGTTATCATAGGTCCTGAAGTTCATCTCTATGTGGTCCCATTGGAAAACCATACAGCTCTCTGCACTGGGAGCAGCAATAGCCACATAAACATCGTTTTTATAACTGAACGTGTCAGCAGACAGAGACTCGGACATCACAGACTGATGGAGGATGAAATCTGTGGAAAGAGGCACCCTAAATTCAAGTTTTCCACAAACTAACACATTCTTTTAAGGACCCAGCATCATTAAGGGACAAAAGGAGAAACAACACCTCTGCCAGTTAGACTGGAGGCTGGGAAAACTGGCTCAGGTGTTTCTCACCTGTTGAGATGCACTCATTGTGCAGGCTGGTCATATCATTGAGGCGCTTGTCCTTCATGTCCTCCGGTCCAGTGCACACAACTTCTGATACTGTGGCGTTGGTGTTCTTCAACCACATCATCAGCCACGTAGCATGGCAGTCACACTCAAAAGCATTGCCTCGCAGGTCCCTGCTGAGGAGACGTACTGTATGACAAGCTAGAAGCACTTTAGAAGAATAAAAGGAAGAGGCAGAACATATACATGAGACTCAGGGACACAGTTCATGAAGAAGACAGACTGGGTGACAGACTTACAGTTCAATCAGTGAGTCCAGGTCACTGAACAGGTCCCTGGGCAAGGCTTTAATGTTGTTGTTTGCCAAAGACCTAGAAGCAACAGGAGAGAATCAATACAGCAAAAGACATCAGTGTCAGATAATCACAATTTCTTTTCAAGCAAATATGTTGGACAATTAACATGAAAGACTTTGTCCCATTCTTCTGTGTATCTCCATTAATGCTCAGCGCTGTTACCATTAATCCTAGTAAAACTGTTACTACTCGCATTACATCTTCAGAATCACAGATGCTCAACAATAAAAATCACTTTCAGCAAACACATCTTATATTTATTTAAGTCTTTGGTGCATACAGGTGAGTCAGGTCCCTCAGTGTTTTGAAGGCAAATCTGGATGCAGTCTCAATCTTATTACCCTCAATGAACCTGGGAAAGATAAAAGATTCAGTTTGGAGTCACAGATCTCACTCTGTAGAATTGATAATGCACTTTAAGCCTTTTATGAAAATGATGTTGGTGAGCTTTGTGTAGTTTTAGAAAAATAAAACAGTAGAGCAATGAAACCGTGGCCACATTTATGTCTATGGCTCAATTATGTGGAGCTGAAGTCCAACCACATAACCTCATGTCTACAGCAGCGTTCCCAGAAGACTGCTTTGTCATGTTAAAGCCTGCCCTTTTATCCAGATACGTCTGGTAAACTGAATGTGTATTGACAAAGGATTTAGTTATTACTCTACACTAACTCATTGAATGTCTTTATAAAATAATTACAGCTAAAACCTACAGGTACTCCAGATGTGAAAGGCCTGAGAACGCATCATCCCTTATAGTCACCAGAGAGTTGGAGTTCAAAAGCCTGTAATGAAAAACAAAATGTGCATTAACAGATGCAGGCTGCCAACAGCATGTACTGGTTTTTGTTTTGTCTGAAAAACAAATTCCAATTGTAATTTAACCAGCTTAACAATGGCACAAGCAAAACATTAGACAAAATTAAATCAACGCTGAATCCTCCCAGTTAATGCCGACACCGAGCATAGGAACCATACTACACAACAGGTGTTTGGCCCCTCTCATCATTATAGCAAACTGTGTTGCCACAATATCTATACATCAGTATCACAACATAACACAAACACAAGCAACATACAATCTATTGAAAACAGTCAGCTTGATCAGAGGGGATGGTGTGAGACCACCACACAAACAAAACACTACCCCACCACCACAAGGTCTCAATCATCAAGTGTGTCATCACTTTGCTGCCAAGCCTTTGTTTATGCTTACATCACAGTTCTCACTAGTGGAGTACCACAGTAGAATGATGGTAATTGGTATGTACGGTACAATTTCCAGGTGTCCAACCCCTTTCACTGCCTCCCCTGCTAACAGCTTCACCATGCACTAAATACACTTAAAAAGTGCATTAGTAAGGCGCTGCACACAGTTATTTACTGGACATAACGTTTGTGTACTGTAATATCTTTAAAAAATACTTCACACATGCAGATATTATAGTTTATGATTTACTGTGTGTACTACTGAAGCCTTACACTGTCAGATCTCCACACTCTGCTTTTGTATCTTACAACACCCACGTTAAAGATATATAAAATGCTAAGAGTCACTTTTGCAACAGGCTTTGAAACCAATCTGTCTGCATACTTTTGTCCTAATTGGAACCTTTGCTACATGTTAAGAGCCACCCATAGCATCTGATAATACAGAGAATAAGCAGAAGTATTCTTACAGCAGCTGCAGAGATGGCATGTGAGCAAACATCGCTTCTTTGACCTCTGAGAAAGTCCCATTGACGACACTCCTGAAAGAAGAGGCAGAAAAGATGAAGAAGAAATGCTTAAAGTGATCAGAGGAGGCAGAAAGGAGTCAGCACTGCCTTTCAACCTCAGTTCTTATTAAGATGGTGTAGGCTACATTAAAAACATACAACCAAGCCTGTAATGCAGCATTTTGCATGCAGTGTTTAAGCATATGTTGTTAAAAGATCATATAAGTAGGCTGCTCACAGAGAACTGATGTCGTTGGGGGTAATCCTTGGGACGTAGGAGGACCCGACACAAATGACAGACTCCTTGGAGCAGCTGCATGTTGAAGGACATCGGAAACCCTTCTTCAGATGAGCCGGCTGAGACAGGCAGCACAGCGACACAGAAAGTAACGCCCAAATCTTGAGAGCTGGCAGCATCTTTCTTGCCGGGTTTGCATGTGTGAAGTCTGCTGAGCACCGATCGAGGCAGATGGCTCCGCGCGTCTACACCCTGCACCATGAAATGCTGCACTGACTCCCTGACATCAGCAAATCAGCTGCAAGCTCCGCGTCGTCCCCTTTAATTATTTATTAAACCTGAGCTCCAGTTGGGTAACTGTTGGTTAAACCACCATGCGCCATACGTGGGGAAAAGAAGGCGTGATGAGGCTGCATGTGGCCGTCAGCTCCAACGTGTCCGTGTCAGAGGCTGTCGTTTTCAACGAGACGCAGCAAAGCGCGCAGACATGGCTGATTTAGACTGATGTGGCGCTGATTCCAAATGTAGTTGCCACACAACAGTAGCGTTTTAAACGACGCCATACAGATACACATACATATTGTTGCACATTTGGACATGATCTGAGACATATTTGTGTTACAGTATGCCAGTCAGCCGTACAGTGCTGCACCCCGCCTCCATACAGGAGCCGTCAGAGGCGCATAGCTGCAGCACCGTGGACAGCGCCTTCCAGCTGGTGGAGCTTTATCAAGTGGCTACTGTGCAGCCACAGTATGAGTACAGAGACACCTGCACTAACATGGGCTACAGGAGCACATTTATCACGCTGCTACACGTGGAAACTTAGCCTTCCTTCTTGAAAACTTAAGAGTAAAAGCTATTAAAAGTGATTTTGACTTAAAAACAGAAGAGAGCTACAGAGGCTTCCTAAGCAGCACTAAGAAAACCTTATCCTGAAGCATGTGTTAACAAGACAAAAGAAGTGACACTCAGGTCTTATAAGGTTATGAGCAACTAACAGAATAAACACTAATTGCATGAAGCCAAGAAGCTTTGTCCAGGCTAAATCTAAAGAAGACATTTATTGTCAACCTGCACCTAAAGACCTTTGGTTTCAGAATAAAAGAGAAGCAAAGTAGAAACTCCTTCATTTTGGTTGTAACATGCATAACCCACATGTGAACCTTTTCTTTTAAATCATGAGTGAAAACAAAAAGTTGTCAGTGTGGTGAATGATTTCTCAGTTTCGTTTTCATTTCCTATCACACATCGGGCCTACAGTATCCGGTTTTAGTTTGTTCTTTGATACGTCAGGTGCTACTGGAGATCATAGGTTCACAAAGGATCTTTGCACAGGGGGTGCAGACTGTTGCTTGGCTAGTCCTGCAGACCTGCATTTAATAATGGGACTAGTTGAGAAACTTTAAAGTTTACAGTAAGCTCATAATGAGCCCAGGTCCGTACTACTGCATAATTCAGAAGCTGACAAGGCTGATTTCATTGGCATGGTTGCAGCAGCAGGTTGGTTCTTACAATATAAACCAGCCACAGTGATGTCTCTACTTGTGATCCATGACTGTGGAGGTAGTTTGGTACCCGGCTCCTGAACCGTGGCCTCTGTCACTACTGAACTTTACCTGGCAGCTGCTGAGAGTCATTTGTCATGCAACCAATATTCCTGCAGTACTTCAACTTAGGATTGTGTGTGTGAAGAGCAGTTTTAAAGGCGGTCTATTTTGGTGAGGATGGATGAAGGTAAACAGACACAGAGGGAAACCAGAGGCAGCAAGCATCTTCTGTCATTTAAACATAAGAAAACACAATCAATCACCTGATCTTATAAACAAAACATAATACCATGTGCAGTGTTTCTCCATCGTAGCCCAGGTTTGATCAATAAAGGGGGATCACTTAAACCTGTCCAGCACAAAAATTAAATGACATGACTCTGTCTGTCCCCACAGTATCTCTGCAACCTCAGCAAAGATCAAACACAGCAAAATGGTGACAGGTAGGGTTTGAGACTGGACAAGAAGACGTGTTTAACATCTCTGCACATTAAGACGGTGATACATTTGTTCATGTGAACCAAATACTGCAGCTGATGAAGTGCAGCATTACAAAGCAGCTCTTCCATTAAAGCCACTTCTGCTTGTCAGCGTGCTGCGCCGTTCCAGCTCTGCCACAGTGCACGGTGTTTTTCCACCGGAGTTTGTTAAAGGCTCAGTACAGCTGGGGAACGGTGGAAAAAGTGCTGACGCTGCACCCTTATCCAACTCCAGCCCACTTTCAAAAGGCTGCTGGGCGGATTGGTTCTGCTCGTGCTACACATCTATTCTGACTTGCATTTCTAACTGCAGGAGAAAAACCAACACGTGCTCAGTGTGTACACTGCCTTATCCAAGCACACCTGGGCCCAGCACAGAAACACCAAGGTCTGTACTTCCAGTTCTGATCCATACCCAAGTGTTAGAACTCCAGAACATGGTAGCATATACTTTTCACAGATAATCAGCCCTGACAATCTGCAGCAGAGGAAGAGGAGGGCACAGGGAGAACTCAGACAGTGCAGTATCGACATGTAGATTAGTCATCAGCCAGAGAGGCTTTAGTGGGAGTCTTTTTTGGGCCTCGGGGCATTACCTGCTCTGCTTCTTAATGAGCGAGACTGAAGAGCCGGGAATTAAGACAAAAGACCTAAGAAAAACTTCACCTTGTCTGATTCAAGATAAACTCCCTGCTGTGGTTCCTACTGAAATCCAAATTCATCTTCCATTGTTTAACAGTACAATACAGTATGAACGTTAACAGCTGCACAGACGCCAACATTTTCCACACTTAACACACAAGTTATCTGTGTTTGATGTACTGCACTGAATAGCTGTTACTCACTATCGAGCCTGAGAAAACAGGAGCTCATCCAACACGCAGGCTTCAAATTGAGTTAACGGATCAACAGCAGTCGTATCACGTTACGGTACACTGCAGAGGATGGCACAACATACTACACTATAAAGCTGTATCATTTCATATATCAGGGAATGAAAAACAGTCCTGATGTCTTCTCAAAACAGAATGAAACAGACTGTCTGGTATTAGCAAAGAAAAGATGAACCACAGATGATTTCAAACTGAAAGACTGGCTACCTTATAGAATACTGTATCCAGTAAAGAGGCTACGTGAGGCTTTCATTAGGAAAAATGACACGCGAGGAGTAAAGAATGTTGTAAATGAGAGATCCATAATCTAGTTTTAATTCCACTCATCCAAGTCCAGTTACCATTAAGCAGCACTTCTGGAAATTAAGTAAAGCAGCGTTGCAGATGCTTGGATCCAACTTAGATCAGTGGCTTGTATGCAACATCTGGTCCTGAGATGCATTTGCTCTTTCAGTACCTACTAATTAGCACACCTTCACAGAGCAGGGCATTAATCAGCAACACCAGCCTGTGTCCTTGTTGTGTTTAATGACCACCTGCACACAGTTTCATCACCAGCTGTCGGTGCTGAGTGAAACTCTGAGTCTCTTAGTGTCGGGACTGATAATCTGACAGCAAGTACCATTCAAAGCAGTTTGTATAAAATGAAAATGAAGTGCAGGCAGCAGAGAGCTCAGGCTAAACAGAATTCACTTTGCCGACTGAAATGTTCCTATTTGAGTCATTCTCCAGGAGCGTCCTCCTGGCTCGCTGGGGGCACCGGGGAACCACCTGTAACCGCACTTTGCTCTTTCTTCAGAGTCTTCAAGCATTTGTCGAGCCGTTTCATGCACAGAGTGACGTCTTCCCGAGTGATGCCCACAGCTGAGGCGGTGTTGAGGTAGGGGCAGGGGTACGCCTCAGAGTGCGACATGAAGCCGTGGAACGTGTACCCGCTGATGACCTGCTCCTTGCCCAGAGGCACTACCCTGGAAACATGGATGAAACACAAGGATGATGTAGTAGGGTACAATAATTACTACGCAATATGTCAGTGGGGAAAATCAGAATTAATTACTTTTTAGAACTGGAAGTAATTATATTTTATGATCTGGCTAAAACTTGGACAATGGACTTGACTAGTGTTATTTAAACAAAATGATTTGGCCTTTATGGAGAGCGGAGAGATCATCTGGAATGAATTCATTCAGTTAGTGGCTGTAGGAATATTCACCAGGGAAGTCAAATGACCTCACTGTTTGTATTTTTTACTCAATGTAACAATGCAAAACTAAGCATCAGCATGCACAGCCCACAGCTCTCTTTGCCCAAAACCACATCGGGAAAGTTTAATGTGCTACTTTGTTCAGTTATACGGAGAATGCTACTGTAAATGTTGCTATACAATACACATTGCATTACAAATACTGTGTTTGGAGGACGTGAGCACTGAAGTTGAAAGCAGTGAACACAACACAGACACGGGCCTTTTCAATCCGATATGGTGACTTGTTACACACTGAGCAGACAACATCAGCATTCATCTGGAGTCACGTCTCTGGCCACCAGATGAAGGCGCTCCCCTCTACTGAGTCCTAAGGGAAATGACTTCAGCTGCTAAACGCTGCACTGTGTTCACTGTCTCTGTTACTTGATGCTTTCTGCTACAATCAGCTGCCTGATCTGAACCAAATATGTGAAACTGCTGACCTACAAACTAAGACACGAGCTATAAAGCTCAGTTAAAATACGGATTATAGCTGCTTTACTCAGCAGGTTTCGTTAATAAACCTCTGTTCAGCCTAATGGATACAACTCCACTGGTAGTAAGCCAGTGGCAGTTCTGTCAAAGGCTTCAAAACCGTGTGTTTACTGTGCCAAACAAGTTCCATGATTCTAGTGGCCAAGTCGGATCCTGCTCGTCTTCTTTCCAAGATTAAAAGCTTCAGTCAGCAAAGAAAATTCCAAACTTGCCAGTTTTTTAAAAAGCAGAAAGGAGCAATATGATGCAGTTCATCAACACACTGTAACTTCATCACATCAAAATCTACAACACTGTAAACAGTAGGGTCGCCTGTAAAGTTTGGCACCATTTCACCGCTGTCAGCAGTGTTCAGACTCCCACTAATGTGAAATCAATTACTGGCCAGCTATTAGGACCACGTGTATGACACAGACCATTATGGTGGAGAAATGCATTGTAATAGGATGTACAGCACGTCTCCATTAATTGGTTTTGCTGGATAAGAGAAGAGCTCCTTGTTGTACAAGAAACCAGCTCCCTCTTCCTCACTTCACCTCACAAATGTGAATCATGTGCTGCTACAAATTATAAAGACCTCAGCATAAACCTCAGAAGACAATGTCTCTCATTAAGGATTCCAGGGAGATAGAAGGCTAAGAGATGTGATTGACCGCCACAGACTGACCTTGGGAACAAGTCAAACGAGGAGAGAACCAACAAAGAAGTGTGGAGGCCATTCTGATGATGCTTTACAATGCAACTGAGCCACGAACAACACAAAACAATCATGACAGAATGACCCAAACAAATCATTAAGTCAGGATATTTTAAAGATTCAGATGCTGTCATGCTTGGTCAGAAACTACTGAAAGGAAAAATAAAAACTAAAGGTAGACCCTTAGTCCAGCATCTCTGCAGCTGAGTGATGGAGGCAGAAAGCAGTTACAGAGATCCTTCCCCCTACTTACAATATAAGGACAAACACCTGCATTGGGAGCAAGAACATGGCTGTCAAAGCAGTTTGTGCCCGTTGTCCCACTGTGGACAGATCATAATGCAACCATCCTGTTAAATTATGAGGTGACCTTGATGGGATGGGCAGCCCAATCATCTAAAGTAGTTTCTGCTCGTCCTTATTCAGCAGATCCATCTGCATGATTGCTGGTTTTGTTTGGCAACACACCATTCATCCCCTTATTTTAGTGACACAGGAGCTCACTCCGTCTTTCCAAGCTGTGTCCCTGTCCATGACACACACACACTTCCACACCCTCTTGTTTTCCCTCCCCATGTTTCTACTCCCAGGCCAGGCTGTAGCCTGTTAAAGTCATCATACCTGGCTCCTGACACTTGCCGGGTGAACAGCATTGAGCCCAGCTGTGTCACTGCCTTCTCACTCTGGGCCTGGAGACCATCCAGAGACATGGCTGTGGGAGAGAGGCGCCACATCCCAGATTCCAAGGTGAAAGAAACGTACAAGGTCAGAAATACAGCACCAAATAATCCAAAACAAACCATCACATGTGGCAAAAACACTGCATGAAGTCTATGCTGTGCTGGTCGGAAACCAGGAAATTAAGCTTACCAAGTGAAATGGGGTTATGTGGGGTGTGAAGCAATCTCTCCCCATGTGCAGAGGCCAGAGTCTTCAGCTCCTGAGCCAGGAACGAATAAATCTCCTTCAGGCCATGCAGACAGAGAGAACAAACATGGAGAGACATAACGAGGGAGGCGAGGCTGCACAAAGGGGCTATAAATAGCAGCACAACACTCCTGTCACACACTGCCACAGCCTTACTTTAGCAGCTGCAGCTTCGGGTTTTATTGCTAATCAAGCAAATCGACCCACAGGCGGGCCGGCCCCTGCTCAAACCCTCCCTTCCCCCTCTCTTTCCCCTGCCTGCCTGTGTGCGTTTCCCTCCAAGCTTCAGCACAAGCAGTGTATCCACTTCCACTCCACCTCTGGCCAGGATCTTTGCACACATCACACATCCACCTCCGGGATTAATTAGAGAGGCAGAAGAGGAGGACCACCTGCTCCTAACCTGAGACTTTAACACTGCCATGTTAACAATATGCTGACAAAGTGTGTTTAGTCCTGGTGGACATTTGAACACAGCTGCTGTGAGCCCAGGTCAGGTGGGGATGCTGCACAACAACAAATCGCAGTGTTTTTGTAGCTGGTTTTTGGTGCCAGATTCCCCAGTGAAGCACCGTACAGTGAAGGACCTGCTCTCTGCAACAGTGGACACGTGTCAGTGTCCTCTGCTGACTCATATAGCACATTTATCACGCTGCTCAGGAGGTAGAGCGGGTCATTTCCTAACCGGAGGATTAGCGGTTCGATTCCCGGCTTGTCCAGTCAACATGTCGAGGTGTCCTTGAGCAAGACACTGAACCCCCAGTTGCTCCCGGTGATGTCACCGGTGTGTGAGTGTTTGGGAGTGCGAATGGGTGAATGGCCGAATAATGTGAAAGCGCTCTGAGTGTGCTGTAAAAGCATAGAAAGGCGATATACAAGTATAAGACCATTTAATTTGAAAGCATCAAGAAGAAAGATATTTTCTCTAACATAAGTCAAACACAAACACCCTGTCAGTGGTGTCAAGTGGCTCAAAGTGTCCCTTGTTCCCTAACAACAAAGGACCACTTTATTATCCTAAAAGGAGCAGTGCTAGTGGTAGAGAGAGTGCATGGCTTCGACTCTGCAGACAATAAGAGTGTGTTTGTGTGTGTGTGATGACAAAATCCCATCCTTACCAAAACACACATCATCTGCTGGTTCTTTTCAATATCTAGACCTTTTATAAAATGTTACATGAGGCTGTAAAGGAACCTCAACAGATGAAATTATTTACAGCTTGTGAGCCCAAGGGAGGTTAGGGTGGGGGGGGAATCATTCAGCTCTGCAGACACTATGGGAAACTGGGCCTGGATATTAATTATGCATGATGTCAGAAATCAATAAGCTATGATGGTGTGTGTGTGGCCATGCGAGAGGCCAGAGGAATTTCCTAGTTAGATACTTCTGGCATTTTGGGTGTTGTGTGTCATCACCTAGGAGTGTCACTAACTTGTGATTACAATGCACCTCCATTTGGGGTCACTTCTAACAAATTCCCACCTTCAGCTTCTTAAAAAAAGAGCAACTTCTCTGTGACTCTTCCAGGAGTCTGCACATCAAGAGAAACAGACAGAGCTGAGCACATTCACAGTACATTTATTGTGCAGCAGTGAGAGTGCTGCACTGCAACAGTGGTGCCAAGGGATGTTTCTGAAATTTCTAGATCAATTTATCTTGCTATAGCGCACACGCTAAATACACTGCCCTCAGTCTGACTGCGGGTAAAACTAAAGGGCTACACGCACACAGTCATAAAATGCATGCACAACAATTAATAAAACCGATGTAAGCTGTTCTTTGCTGTCTTCTGGGGAAAGCTGTTGACACAGCACGTGCACCAACATATTCACAAAGCTACATATGCATCACTGACATTGCTGCAGTGGGTTTATGCCAAACCACACTGCTCTTGTCAAACCAGCTGAGAGCCCCAAGCAGGTGTCACACCCTAAATCAAGTGTGTGTGTATCTTTAGCCTTGTAATGGTGACGTGTGTGTGCGCTCACCTTTCGTTCTGACAAGAGTTTCTTGTAGCCGTTGGCTCCCAGAGTGAGAAGCGTAATGAGGACGTCGAGGGAGGGTGAGGCCGATGCTCGACCTGAACACAGAAGGCCAAGCAGTGGCTAGTTAGGGCAGACAGACAAGACGCAGTCTGCTAATTATAGATGTTAATATCAACTCCCCCCGTGGCAGAACCGTGACCTGTCCAGGGTGGATCCCGCCTCTCACCCAGTGTCAGCTGGGATTGGCTCCAGCCCCCCGTGACCCTGGATGGACGGAATATCAACTCCTAACCTGAATGTTTCATCAACGCTAAAACAAGCATCACTACTTTATAGGCTGTGAAGGTGAAGCACCTGGTGTATGACTGTGGCAGTCTTCCCTGAGTTCACTGTGTGATGACTCCTACACAGAAATGATGGCATTCTGCATTCTACAGTCTGACAGAGTTCTTTTCAAGAAGCGATTCTCCAGGACACTGCTGACATAAGGCTGGTACAGTGTGTCAGATGGAGATCTCTCTGTGACGTCTCCTTTAAACCATGTGTGCTAATCTGTGTTTCTCTAATTAGAGGACGACGCCAGCTGTTGACTGCAGGGCTCATCCAAATCCCGTCTTCTGGCTCACACAGACCGCTCTATTACTGCAACAACTACAACAGCATGATCAGTTTCAGGCTTGTTAAACCTTTATTCTATTTGTGAAAACACACAAAAAGTGCAGCTTTGCTGTTTGTTCCCGTCCAAACCACATCGGCCCCGGTCTGGATCAAAAACCACTACACCTAGACCTGTCTAATCTGGACTAGGTTAACAGGGAGATTATACAGACTGATACAAACACTTTCACATTTATGAAACCTTTATTCTATTAGTGACCAAAGAAGAGTCCTGCATGTGGAGGAGCATTAAATTATAAACATGTTTAAAAGTAAAGCTAATTACCAGCTGACAGTCACTACAGTGTTTGCATCTGAAGGATCAATACACTTCAATGTCTTTGTTTTCTGCCACTAGTCTGGCTCCATTGTTGTCCACAGACATTTAAATTATCATCACTGAGACACACGCAGTAGTTTACTTTGAGTCAATCCCACACACACTGTCCTGCTGCTACACACCAGAAAAGACAGCGGAGACAGACGTACACACACCCAAGTCTGTATAAACATGCATATGCAAAAACATATACACATAAATACACATGCACTCACCTGGGTACATCTGGCTTATCTCCTGTATGAAGGACTCATCAAAGCCTGCGATAATGGCGCCACCTACTGGGACCATAAAGTTCTTGTCCAAGCTTTGTACAAAGGCATCAATTCTCCCCACACGGGCCCCCTGATCAAACACAGTCCAGGAAAGATTGCACAAAGTCTTTAGACCCTTTTATGTTTTTACACTTTATTCTGTTGTAAATCTTCTTTTAAACAAAAACAATGGCTATTTTTGCCCACCAGTCTACACTCACTAACCCGCTGTAGGACTCAGGAGGATAAAGCTCTAGTCGCTGCTTCTCCAACGTGGTGAAGTAAGGGTGTGAATATTTCGGTAAAGCAACAACCGGGGCTGAGTGGCACCTACCTGTTGTATAAGGTGCATGCATTTGGTCGACTGCACTCCGTATGCATTGTTAACTATGTGGGGAATATTATATTTGGCACACATAGCAGCCAGCTCTTCAAGCCTGCAAGACAACAAGTGCACTTTTGAGAATGGAACACATTTATATAAATGTTCCCTTTAAACATCTCCTAATCCTACTCTGACACCTAGAAAAGCCTAAGCCCATGAATGAAAGCATGTCTCACCTGTCAGGGACTCGTGGGGCGAAGCAGGATGTTGTCGAATGAACACACAGGATGTTCTCGGCTCCAAGCTCCTCTATCTTACGTTCGACTGCTTCCAAGTTTGTCCGCAGCTCATCTCCTTCAAGAGCGTTCTCCACCACCACCGGTTCAAACCCTGATAAATAAGTCTGATATGAGTAGGAGACAGAGAAAGCCCTCGGCTGTGACTGTACGAGGCAGAAGCACACTTCTAATTAGCACAAGGATGTTGGATGGTTGGATTCATTTAACAGTGCCAACAAAAAGAAAAATGTAGCCTGCCGTGACATAATTAAGACACCATTTCAGGCTTTTGAGCATGTCTGAGGCTCTAGCTGCAGCTATACTCCAAACATCAGTCTGGATTGTGGCCAGGATGTCAGGGTGACAACATCAGATATTACTGTCTTATTATCACCTGCTGTGATCATGGATTTGAAACAGGACTTCTGATCGATGCGAGGCCAAATGATATAGCGAGCCTTGGGTCTCCGATGACGAAGGGTCAGGAAGCACAGAGTCAAGCTCATCCCTGTTGCCATGGGAACGACGAAGCAGGTCGCCACACTCCGAACACCTGTTGTCCAAACAAAACAATTTTCTACTTACACCTAGATGTAAAAACCTGAACTAAAGATACACAGGAGCAGCGCCTTCAGCCACAGCCAACCAGTGTTTGATGTGGGCAGGGATGGTAAAAAACAAGGAAGTACAAACTGCAGTTGGAGAGAGAATGAATGGGGTATACCACCTGTTCTATAGTTATTAAAACCTTTTTGAAAATCACCTTTAAAATGTCCCAATCAAGACATATCCTTCTTTAAGTGCACAGCACTAAAACAGTAACCTTCATTTGAAGGATAACATATACGCACCTGCAAGTTTCAAGATGTCTAACACAACTGAGTTGGTCAGCTTGTTAAGCAGACTGGAGCCTGCAGCTTTGGGCTGAACGGCAGCGATGTCACCGGACCGACCGATGCCATGGATCAACCTAGTGACAACAGCTGAACGTCACAACAGGAAGCAGACATGTGTGGCTAAAACCTAGATCAGTATCAGTGTTTATGTCAGACATTACCTCACAGGAAACTGTAGTATTTGACAAACAAACAAAAAATAAAAACCTTAACTGAAGGTCTACTTACTTAGCTTTTTTCTGGAGCTTTCAAAGGTTTGGAGTTTGTTCAGTTGCCATGGAAACTGCTCCAGCTCCATCCATCGTCACAGACCGTGAGATGCAGGTGAAAGCACCCGAAAAAGCTAGTAAGTGGACCTTGAGCTCAAGAAAGAAACTTTACACTAAATCTAATTGTGCTTTAAGTTCTTTCATCAGCCAAAATATCAGCTGATATACATCATCAGCAGACCAGACTGTTCTCGATAATTTAAAAGATATTAATGTCAGCCTTGAACCTGTAGTGTCGTCGTGCCACCAGGCTGGAGGCCACCCGGCCCTCCCTCTCCCCGACTCCACAGTTGCTGAGAAAGTTATTGCTGTCCATCACAGCCAGCTCATTCAAGAAGAGCTCCACAGTGCTCTCGCTCCAGCCGTCCTCAGGACACTTACCCTGCAAGACATGCAACATGAGGCTGGGTGCATCTGCAGGGACCCTGAGAAAAGGTGAAGTTGCGGACTTTACCTGCTCCAGTAAGTGTCTAATGAGCTGCTCGTGGCTGCGTCGTGCCTGAGACCCCTGTCGAATGTAGGAGGACGACACGAGCTTCTCACTCAGGGCGAAGTTCTCACTGTTCATCTCTGTCAAACACAGAGCTTCTTGTTAACATCACTCTCAAATACTTAAATATATTATTAATGCCTAGGTGTTATGTACTCTATGGTCTGTTCAGCAGTACTGAGTGCAGCTAACAGCTAATGTCTCTTCTTTCAGTGACAACTGATTTTAACTTGTCACAAGCTCCCCAGGTCTCACTGATCGATAATCACTTTTAGTTGGCCAAGTATGTTACGAAATTTGTTTCCGTGTCTTGCCCCAAGGACACTTTGACATGTGGACTACAGGCACCGAGATCCGAACCTCCAACCCTGTGGTTGGGAGACGACTGCTCTACCCACTGAACCACAGTCGCCCCCATTCCTACGTACCAACATTAGGTGGAAGGTGTGACTTGTTAGTTGCCGTTTTACAGATTACAGTGTGATCTGCTCTATAATTAATCACAGTGTGCTATTTTATGTAGATAATTTTGTTTTTCACGTTGTCTTCTGTTTTTAAGCATCTCTTTTTGCCAACTGACCCTCTGAAACACACCATGTGTCATGTCATCATGTACGTCTTCATGTTGTGTATATATAAGATTCTGTCCCTACTCATTGAAACGTTGAATGATTCTTCATCGACCCCTAGTCGTGTAACGGGTGCTTGCATGTATGTACTGTGTTAACACAGGAGTGTGGAAGTACTTGTTAATGTGTGATACCCCGTGGAAGGCAAGTGTGGGGCTGTGTTTTTCTTTTTTCATATTTAAACCATTCACTTTTTTTTTTAGTCACACCCCACCAATGAATGAAGGCCTAGTTTTTCTTCAGTGATTTCTTGTCCAAAATAATCTTAAGTTACTGAAACAAAACCAGAGTGTTGGAAACAGAAAGTATATTTATTTATTTTAACTACTTGATTACCAGTCCCTTGTAACCTCTATGTTCAGCGGTCAGTTCATTAGGTAAACAAAGCTAAATCTAAGTCAGTCTAACCCAAGAGTTGACAGTGTTCAGCTTGTGTTCAAGCTGTGTGATCAGTTCGGAGGTTTGACTCTGTGCTGCAGCTGAACTTTGCTCCCCTGTGTTATGTGGCCTACCACAATTACAGTCTATCCTTAAAGTTAAATGGCAAAATAGACTATTTTAGCTCAAAAGAATCACAAACAGCCTCCAAAATGATCACACAGTTAAATTAACAGCATGAACATGATCACCTTCATGAAGGAGGATTTATTGTAGGAGTTTTGGTTTACACTGATCTAGTTTTTGATCTAGGTGTAGCAAACAATATAACAGTAACGTCCATGTTTCTCTGTAACCTGCCAGGTTTTAGGTTTGTCTGCTACCTTCATATACTCAGCCAAGGTTAAACAGCAGAGCATCACAGAACACCAGAGAAAGGAAACGTGTTGAACAGCTTCCTCCTAACCACAACAGCTGTCAACCAAAGGCGGCTCTGTTTTAGCTGGAAGCATGTTGTCATGCTCATGAACTGTCGCCTGATGCTGCTAACCTCGGCATTGGGGTAGCTCCGCTAAGCTAAGCTAAGCTAAGCTAAGCTAATGTTTTCACGCAAAGAGCGAGGACGTGTCTCTTCAGCAAGCAGATGGATTCCGTGTTTACTTACGCTTACCTCCGTTTCAAACCACCTCCAAAATAGCTACAGGTATGAAGACAGAGAGACAACAGCAAGAGGAGGCAGCATAGAGACGCAGTACTAGTGACGGCGCTTCGTCACCACGTCACATGACCACTGAGCGCTGGTCATGTGACCAGGTCGACTCGTAATTCACAACTCCGTTTAGTTCTGTTTTTAAAGTTTTTAAAAGCCACATAATTGTGTAAAACATAAATATAACTTTAAGTTCACTGTATCTAAATTATTCTACCATTATTGAATTGTTAAGCTGATAACCTACTGGCAAATTTCACGTAGATTGCTTATATTGTAAATATAATAATAAATGTGAATTCACTGTTTACTTGTATGCAACTTTATTAGCAGCTTCCTCGTAACACAGTTTTCAGTGCTGTGGTGGCGATCTCAGGGTATTCTGTCATGACTTTAATCCAGAACACCGACAGAGTTGTTGTCTCGAACATACTTTTAAGGCCGCCGTCATTTGCGATCTCCAGCAGTTGATCTTCTTCTTGCACAGACCTGCTGGATTCACCTGGTTTGTTGACAAATGGGTTGCGGATCCATTCCTTGGCAGTTCGTGGGTCCTTTGTGGTTGGGAAGTAGCGCTCGAACTCTTTTAAAAGCAAAGACAGGTGATCGTGCACCAGCTGGGAGAATGAAGGCTCAGGCTCAGTCTCACCCAAAATCCCCGCTAATGTTTGAAACATGTCCAAAATGCCTCTGTTGACGCGCCGTCCCCACAAATCCAGTTTGGCTTTAAATGCAGCTACTTTATTTGCCAACTTGAAGGCAGTTATCATTTTCCCCTGAAGTGACAGATTGAGTTCATTGAGCAGGCTGAATATGTCCACAAGTAAGCCAGTTTTGGCGCTCAAGTGACCGAGATGTAACCGAGAGAATGCGGTCATTTTTCAAAATAAAAGATCGTTCAGACTCAGATAATAAATAAAACGGTAATAATTAATCATTTCTTGTACGGCCCGGTACCAATTGATCCACGGACCGGTACCGGTCCGCGGCCCGGGGGTTGGGGACCACTGTTTTAAAGTGTTTGCTACGATTCTGGATTTGCGTTGAACGTGCATAAATTATCTTAGGCTATATTTTAAAGCAATTATGTTTTATGAATAATTTTGTGAGAATAAAAATGAGAGAGAATTACCACACTGTGGCATTTAACAATATTGTACAATCACAATATTAATACAGTAATGAAGCTTCACAAAATAGAGCTTGTTTTTTTTATCTCTTAAGTCATTTTTATTAGGCTATAATCATCTGAAATAGCATATTATGTGAACAATAGCAAAAAAAAATAGGTAATGTACTATGTAACTAGTAAAGGTCCTAAAGTACATACAGTAAGAAACAGTCAAAATGTAGTTTTGAAAGTAAAAGTCATTATAACACAGAACGGCTTCTTTCGGAGGGTTACAGTATTAGAAAATGATGCAATGTAATATAATGAAAATGTAATGTCAAATGAAAGCAGTTCAGTAGTTTAGGCACGTACAACAAAATCAAAATGCTTTAATTTGCTGTCATTATGCTCATATAGCAACACGTGATATTTGTGAGAAAAAAAAACATATTTATATTGCAATATGTCAGATCTATGCAAAAAATTAAAATATTACATTTATTTTACATCTTCTGTTCTGCATCACACCCGGAAAAACTTTAACAACTTAATGTAGTAGTAAAACAAATTCCTTGGCATTATTAATTTTCACAATGTAATTTAAAATTTTAAATAACAGTATTATATCAAGATATGATTCCTTTGACATTCAATAAAAATATTTTAATTGAATTAGTGTCAATTAGTGCTTTTTAAACAATATTATTTAAAAAGCACTAATTGACACTGTTTATTTTAGTAAACACTGACTGTAATTCTGTAGGCTGTAGCCCATAAAGCCAGTCACACGTTGTTTGTCATATACAGGCAGATTATTTTAAATTTATTGCATTATTCTACACTTAACATACACAAGGATGAACAGGGTTTAACGTGGTTAATATGTAAGCAAATATAAAACCAAACTACACAGTTACAAGACCACATAGGTTTTCTGGAGGACCTTTCCTGCGCCATATCTCCTTGAAGACGTTTTAAACCTCCTGAAAGGTTTTGCTGCAAAGGGGAGAGAAAAATGGCAATTTGATGGCATAGCAGGGCTTTCAACTCAACAGCTATGCCAACATCTTGCCTTCTTTCCTGGACCCATGTTCAAACACTCTGTGGATGTTTTTCACGGCCCATTCGTAAAAACGTGCCCAGGTTCAGACGCGTCCCGGAGCTCCAGGGTGAAAGATCCATGCATGGCTCTTCAAACTGTAAAGCGAGAAGAGAAGCGCGCAGCCATGTGTTCATCCAACAGGTTTGTGTGTTTGTTAATTAAAGATCATTCCAGCTAAAAATAATTGTATTTTTCAAAGTATATTATTAGCTTTTTTTTACGTTCCCAAAACAATAAAACAAACACTCATCCAACTGGCATTTAAATAGACGTGGCATCGTCTCACAGGAAGTTACAGGTCGATCACAATATAAAAGTACTGAGAGAAGGCAAACTAATTTAGTGGACAGGCTAATAATCAAACAACCGTAGGTCTAGTCCTTCCCGCCTCTTTACCCTATAGGTGTATCATCACGTCTACCTGTTGAGGCGGGTGAAATAGGAATTCCCATATGCAGCCTCCAGCCCGCTCGTTGTCCCAGATCCGTGCGTCTTGGCACCAGACGTCAGCAGAATGAAAGTAGGCAGAGGGTGGAAGAGAAAAGTCTGCCTTCCACCGCCCACTTCAGTGTCAGGCAGTGGATGACTGGAGCATTTCGCGGTGCCAGAGGTGTGTTTGGGGATCGGCTGGACCGCTGTGACGTGGCTTCTTGCACCTTTGCGCGCTGACAAGGAATTCCATTGGCCTAATTCCGAAGGGGACACCCTCCCGAGGAAACTAATTCACGAAGCTCCTATCAGGAGTGCCACCTATAAAATATGTCTGAATAGTGTACGTGATACTGTCCTATAGAAATTGGCTGTTAGGTGCCGTAGGAGTTCATTTAAATAATCACTGAAGGACCTATTGTCTAATGACCAACAGACCTGGTATAAAACTACTGTCAGTCTACTCTATAAAATTACCATAATTACCAAAATACTGCTTTGCTCACACATTAACTAAATGGATGAGGTAAAGCCAAACGTGTACACTCCCAGTCCCAGTGGCCGATCCACACACACAGACACAAAACATGACTACAGCATCTGGTTCATTTATGAATCACACAGTGATTCAAAATCGTCTAGACCAAACTAGAGGCAGGAAACGTCATTTTATGAGAAAACGTTTTATGACCCTTTAGTATTAGCTCTCCCATGAAAACAGTGTGGAGATGTGGAGAGCCTCTCATGGAAGATCATCATTGAAATGTGGGTGTTTTAAATTGCTGATTCATGATGGTGAACAGTCACCAGCAGAAGAAAGAGCATCTGTGTCCTACCACCAAAGTACCACCAGTGTGGACAAAATAACAGCAACACCTGTTGGGATAATGCAGCACAAACAGCAGCCTCTCTGAACACAAAGGGAACATTATCAGCATCAACTATCCAGCTTCATCTTAAAGCACTGACTAACCACGGTTTGTTCTTCACTGTGTATATAAAAGACGTAGCACAACACTAACAACGACATTATTGTCTTAGTTTACATTTTTGTGAGAGTAGTTCACAGTCACTGATCAGACGGTTTTAGACCAGTCCTCATGTCAAATGACTCTAAGCTGATGAACAAGATGTTTGAGAGACCTGAAGTTGACACATATGCACTCATGACTCACTTGCTAAGGTGTCAACACTGGCCACACCTGTCAACTCCCACAGAGTAAATACGCTAATGTAAAAAGACAATAAGAGAACCTGACAGGGTTAATGTTTCCATTACGAATAGTACGCATTTGTTTATCATGGTAACCACATTGTAAACAGAAAGTGAGGGGGTATAATCAATGTGAAGAAGTTTAGTTTGGCTTTCATTCAAACAGGTAGGCTCAGGACTACACGTTTAAAGAAGAGTTAGCAAGAAGCAGCATGGACTAACATGGAAACCTGCAGGTAAACGACACCTGTAACAAGGCAAGGATAAAATAAGTCTATACCTGTCTAAGAAATCCATTAGGATAACGTATGGCACTTACTTTGATGTAAAACTCAGATGCCTTTGCTAAAGAATCACATAAAGCTCAGCATGTCATCACAGGCCCAGCTGCTCGTACGCTGAGCTGTGTGGTACATATTTTCATTTTTCACTAACTTTACCAGTATGCATTTGACGCCATCAGGTTAACAGTAAGTCATAGCTCGGGACAGAGGTTTTACACATGACCTCAAAGTGAACAAACAACCCTGTTTAGAAACATCTAAGAATGAAGCACATAACACACAGACTGTACAGTTATGACAGCGAAAGAATTCATGTGCCTGTGACTTTGCTGCAGGGCAGATGTAAAGGTTTGTCTGGTTGTGATCAGATAAATGAAAGGTCAGAGGTTTATCAGCATAAGAACTGCTTTTTATTTGTTTGTTTATTGCTAATTTAAAATATTTAAAATGTGAAAATGGCATTTTATTCCTACAAAAACTACATGGAGTTAAATTATTATTGCTGTTTATTTTCTTATATGTATTTAACATTTATTTTTATAAGGACAAGTGTAAAGCATGGACAAGTGCCACATACTGTACCACGACACTGATAGCTTCTAGTTCCTACATGAACATTTATACAAATACACGGCATAAAATACAACCAGTAATATGATCACACAGTGCAGTGACAAGCGCCAGACTGCTCATGATCACGACTATTCACTCTTTAAAAGCTGTTCAAACTTATGTTTAAATGATTCTAGTGGTGACCCATGATGAATTCTACAGTGGCACATTTCACACTGGTCAATTTATTATTTATTTGGTGTTTTTCTACAGTGTCTGCCTTAGTTTGAAATGCCATCATGCATATCAACTTGTATGTCCACCACTGTACAGTACATCATTTTGACTTTAGTTGACCATTTAATTCAAGGTGAGACTGTGCAGCAGCTGTTGTCAAAAAGCGGCCAGAGAATCAGGTGATAACAACAATAACAAAGCGGTAACACAAGTGGAGAGAAAGCATAAAGTCAGGGAGCCAGGTCTGTACATTAAACATCTATCTAGTGTTTGCCAATTTTAGCCACTTTAAGCTACTGGTCAACTAAATCTGCAGGAGTCTGTTTGTAGACTAAATTTTTGTTCTTGAAAGCTCAGTTCAGGTAAGTCGAGCTCAGTTTTCTCCTTATATGGTGTCCCTCCACTCTTTCTGACCCAGTTTAAAATGTCACTTTGACAAAATCAGTGTGTGTCAACTTGTATGGCTCCTACTGTGCATCATTTTCTCTGTGCTGCTGACCAAAGCCTTCTCTCAGACGTTTCTCAGACTGAATCACGCAGCCACACGCACAGCAGTTGCACCTCAGATTAACACAGACCCTCTCATGACTCATCACATGGTCTCAGGTCCACTGAGGCCCCCTTATTTTTGAAGAGTCATGAAAATAACTTCCCACATAAATCCCCCAGAAAAAGCTAAAAAGGGCAGTTTTTGTGATGACTCGTATGCCCCTGAGATATTTTGAAGCTACCCTCTCACTCTGCAGCCAAAGTCGGCCTCAGACAAGCTTTTCCTCCTCCACGCTGGTAACAGGGCTGAGTGAGTGTGCGGGACTTGGCCGGGAACCTCCGCTGAGATATTTTCTGCTGAGTCAAATGCAAGCACTCAGTGTAACAGCATGCAGATGAGGTCACAGAGCAAAGTCTGGCCGATAGTAGGCCGACTTGCTGAACAAGCCGCCCTCTGTGCTACTAACCTTGCCCTCAGAGCCATGTGGAGTTTATTAACTGTTCGCAAATGAGTTAGAAAGTGAGCTGGCGGGTCATGAAATCGGAGGTTGGAGGTGGGAAAATCCCCAAAGACTCCGCCAACATGGCCACTGACTCACAGTTAAAAGGAATCTTACTACACTAGAAGTGATTTAACTTCTCGACATCCTATTGTAAATAACTCTGTGCTTTCTGGATTATCAGTGCATATATTAGAGCGAGGCTTCTTAACATTACAAATTATAACAAGTTCCATGTCATCAACATAGACAGAAGTATCTTCTCCTGCAGTTCTTCTGCTTTCACCCTTCCTCCTAACGTCACCTCATCAGTGTGTTGTGTGTTCACCCGTCTGTATGCTGTACTATTCCAGTCAGATACAGTATTTATTTGCAATTCAATGCAACACCTCTCTTTGTATTTTTGCCTCCCCAGTTACATACATGAGAGGACCAGGATATTAGGAACACCTCTGAATATATTACAGTCCAGTACAACACCACCTTTAACTGTGATCTCAATAATGAACATATAACTGAATTTAATAATTGAACATTTGAGCTTCATAAACACAAATGTTAAGGTGCAAGTGTTGCATTGAGGTGCGTACAGTACAGGTGTACCTAATAAAGTGGCTGGTGAGTGTCTATAAAATCAAATTACACCACAGTGAGTAAATAGGATTTTTGACAGGAGATAATTAGAAAAATACAGATGAAAAACCACAAGCATAAATAACTACCGACGGCAGACACGCATTCAGTTCACACGTCTCACTGTCACGGCTCATATAGCACGACTGTAACAATAAAAAGGTCAGCACTAGCTTAGCTCTAGTATTAGCAGTTTCACAAATAAATCATCATCTTGAATTAATTCTTGTTTATTTGAGCCCACTTTTACAGTCTTAGTTTTGAGTTTTATTTTATCCCATATTCTTTCATTTGTGAATGGAGTTGCTCGTGTCTGATACATAACCACATGCTCACAGTGCATCAGAGAAATAAATGCTTTTTAGTTGTGGACAGGAGAAAACTGAATTTTAAAAACATTTTATCTTTATAATTTGCACTAAAATTCTCATGAATGTAGCTTAATCCTTTATTTATTTGTACATGGCCCCATTTTTGGTGTAAATGGTTATTTGGCTACATAATAAACTAATTTTGTTTTAATATATTTTACTACTATAGTGGATATACTGCATCACTACTGTCTCCCTTAGCCCATGGTGAACAACAGTTACAAACGCCTACATCAGACTTACCGTATTGTCAAGTCTTCCAAACCAAAGCCTCGAGTACATCTTGTTGTCCAGTCCTCACAGTTGTCAGAAGATTGCTATCAATTCCCCTCGGATGATTTACCTTTTTACATACTCAAACTGGGAGTTGGTTAGTGGTACAGTATCAGTGTGTGTTATACCAGCAATGACTCAGCTTGACTCACATTCTGTTTCCAACGAAAGGTGCAGGGACACAGTCATCGGGATGAATAGCTGGAAGGATGAAACAAACTTCTGAGGAAAAAGAAAAGATGTGATGGAAAATGATGGAGCCGTGAAAGACAGCATGCAGATAAAGTTTTTTTTTTCCCCTGGACATGTGCAAATCTGTACAGATGTGTTTACTCACTCATCTAGTAACTACCCTCAATATTTTATGGATAATGATACACCGGTCAACAGATTTGAAGATGTAGTTGAGAAGTTTAATAGGTTTTTTGTGAATGTTGGTCCTGGTTTAGCAAGTAGCATTT
>NW_018128206.1:284915-310581 GCF_001952655.1 Monopterus albus | reverse complement strand
ATAAGAATTGTGCATAAGATGGGGTATAGGGATCACACCAATGGAGCTTTCATACAGTCTAAATTGTTAAAATTTTTTGATTTAGTGGGATATAAGACTGCAGTGTTTATGTATAAAGCCAGGAACAATTTATTACCTGGTGGAATTCAAAAACTATTTAATGAAAGGGAAGGGGGATACAATTTAAGGGGTCAGTTAAATTTAAAAATTCATGCTATACGTACAACCAAAAAAGATTTTGTATTTCTATAAGTGGGGTAAAACTATGGAATACTTTAAGTGTGGACATAAAAAATAGTAATAGACTTGATGAGTTTAAACATAATGTTAACACTTTGTAATAATTCTTTAGTATATTACTTGTGTGGTGTAGAAGATAATTATGTAAGAATGTAATTATAGATAATTATGACAATTATAGAATTGACGAGTTTAAACATAAATATAAAGGTATGTGTCAATCAAGATATATGCAAGAACATGCTCAATGATTAATTACATGGACAATTGTGGGTGTGGTGTACATTTTGTAAAAATTCTTTAGTATATTACTTGTGTGATGTAAGAATGTTAACACTGTTATGTTCTTTTTTTAGTATAATATGTGTGTGGGTAGAAGCGAATCATTTATTGCTTGCAAACCAATGATGGTAAGATGATGTCAGGGGGTAGGACTGGATAAGTCTGACTTCTTCCTACTCCATTCAAGCATGTACTAGGTATAAGCAAATTGATATTGGATTATGTGTAAAATTATGTGTGTTGTCATATCAACTGTTTTTACATGCTTGAAAGAATAAATCAAATCAAGCTGATTTCTAGGAAATGTGCATTGAAAGTTAAGAGGTTTTATTTGAGTAAAGTTAGAAGGAAACTAGGACTCCCCAGGAATTATTACAACAAAGAACACAAATATTTTGGCAGGGCTTCAAACATCAAATGTTTTTTTAATCAAGGAATTTCATACTTGTCTTATCAAGTTTAAAAATTCAGTCCCACGCAATCTCACCCACACGATACTAGATCCTTTGCCCCTCTTTTCTTTTTTCACCAGTGTCCTGATGGGATGCGTTGAATTCATGCACCATAGGGGCCTCTATTTGCTTTAAGTGGCCCAGGACAGCCTCCAAGTTATCTCAAGCTTCAGGTTTTTCCTCATTGAGTAGGTGCCCCTCGTCTGGTTTAGCCCCCAGCTGCCCTTTGAGAGTTGGTGGTGCTAATGATGAACCTGAAAAAGCCTGATCTCCACTGATTCCACACATGCACAGTAGGCTTCAGGTTTGGGAAAAATGCCATCTCACAATGTTAATCAATCTTAATCTTTTTTGTCAAAACAAAACTCAGCCTTAAATGCCAACAGGGTGGACAAACTGTCAGTAGTGTGATTGATAATGCAGCGATTTCCAGTTAATTTTAGGAGAATAATTGCTAAATAAATGTAAAGGTACTTAGAAAACTGTAAAACACAGTTCTATGGAAAACCACAATGTCATTAATTCAGAACTTTTAAAACTGCTTGAGGGCACGTTTAGGTGGGTGGAGTACGTCAGTGCATCAGTGAGTGCATGATTATTGCAGTGTCAGGGTTTGGTCGCAAGAGGGCGCCCCATCGTCATACATGCAGGAAGACAAAAGGTGAACAAAGGACAAATCTCTGGCCTCCTCCATACTGAAACTCAGCATGTAGAAGGTCCTCCTTGTAGTTTACAGTGCTGATTGCTTTTTGAAACCAACTCTGTACAAAAATGATGCTAAAAATCATGATTTTTTTTCATTCAGTCATTTTTTCAATTGGCAAAAAGCAACTCAGGAAAAGTGGGTTCTTTTTCAACTTTACATATAAAGTTGACAGGAGTTTAAAGTATCAGCAGACAACGAGGGAATCAAAGAAACAGGAAGAGCCCTCCTTGCAGAAACGCTTACTGAAGGACTGGCCAGGTGTGCATGGAGGACACATTTTTGCATGACATAGCCTGATTTTTAATGCATTTAAATGCATCAAAATCATCTTAATTTTTTTTAAGTTTTAAGGTATTTTTCCTAGTGCACTTCCCCTCTGCCTGTTTTCACAGGCTAAGTAGTATCCTACTGTTAATGACAAAGAGAATTTTATATGAAAAACGATTTCACCTGTGAAAATGATACACTAATACACAGTAACTGCATCTATATAATATCACACACATGAATAAATCATGAGTTATAGTCAGAAACTCCACTATAGTGCATTAGAAATTTAATTCAAATTAAAGCACTACCAAAATGTAACAAGCTATGTGCATAAACATTAATGAACAAACCCACTGTTGCATATTGGAATTATCTTTATTTGTTATATTTAATATTGTTTTTACATACTGTAAAGAGACATATTCCTTTTACACATATAGATTATATGGTTCATTTGTATCTGTATATATGTACACCTTAAATAAATCTTACATCAACACCAAGAAATCAAAATATTTACAGTGCAAGAATGTTCATTAGTTGTCAGCAGTCACGGTCACTTACCCTGGTAGGTCCTGATCAGTGCCGAGCTCACGTGCTGATTTTCTTTTTGCTTTTTTCTCTCACCATTCATGTGCTCACACAAAAACATCATGTGGACTTCAGAGACAAGAAATGAAACATTTGTTTTGATGGGTTTTAGTGCACAGGTACAGTATGCACATGTTACCTTAGTGGGTATATATGGCCCTTACTGAGCTGTTGAAGCAGTAGTTAGACATTTTGGGAAATATACTTATTTACTTTTTTTTGCTGAGACTAAAACATATGAATCTACTGTCAGCAAATGGTTAGCTCACCTTAGCACCCCACCCTGCAGTACAGTGATATAACACAGTCCATGAGAGAGAGTCTTCTCTCCAAACTCTGCAACAAAGTGAATAAATCTATTTCTCAAAATGTCAAATTATTCTTTTAAAAGAAAAGGGCGAGTGAAACCAGAGCTGAGGTGTAATCATGTTAACGAGGGTGTGTGGGCGCTCCGAGGGAAGAGTGTAATGGCGAATACGCACAGGAGAATTTCACAAGGTGCATGAGTCATCATAGAAGCCTTGAAATGGACTCTGAATCTGGGTGGTGGAAAAATATACAACATGAGAGCATACTACAATATACGGTCGTTTAACATTGAACTCTGGTTTACTGGCTGATTTTCCTGTTCTTCTGCAGCCTGTATCACGGTGGCAGCATCTCTAAGTCCTACTTGTTGAATCCAAACAGGCAAAATGGTGTTTAAAGCCCTGAACAGCAAACTGGACAGGCATGTTTACAGCTGAATGCATGCTAATTAGACAATGTAGGTTTGCTCAGTAATAATGATACTAAAGGGCATTTGTGTCCGTTTCCATCTACGATTACAGAAAATAAATAAAAGTGAATAAAGCACATGTGTGAACCATTTACTGTATATTTACAAAGTAAAACCAATGAGTTCTTGGTGTTCCTCTCTGCATGGATGCATAAAAGTGAATTTATATGGTTGGTCTAAGCTCAGCTGTACAGCCGGTGGGTAAGCAGCCCAGACGCCTTGCATGCATTTCTCCTCACACATTCAGAGAATCTATATACTATTATTTTACAGTTCTGCTAAGCTGCTGTACAGAGGCGCTGCTGAGGTAAACAGGGTGTTTCTGGCCAGCTCTAACAGGAACGGGTCCGTTTTAGGAGAAACCACCTCCTGCTTTCTTTTACAGGTGTTTTGGACGTCTTCGGTCAGGGAGGAGCGGGGGTGCAGTTCTCAGTGAAGAGACACACTTTATATTGCTGTTAAATCTGTGTATGTAGCTTACAGACAGACTGTGGTTATAATTTCTACTTCTAGTATAAAACATAATATTAGTGTGTATGTTTTTTTGCAATTAGCTGCAAATACACTGGTCGTATAGTGGATAAATTTAAGGAATGGTCATTGTGTGGTGACTTTACATGCAGACTGCACACATGCACACTAAAGCACCTTTGATTAGAAAAGAAAATCACACACGTTGGATACATGTTGACATTTTCTACACAGAAACTGAGCACTGGTTTGCATGAAGAAGTTCTGAAATGTGTTTGAAAAAGCATATTCTTAAATGTTGACTGGTATTATTCACCTCCAAGTGTCTATTTTTTTGTTTTTACATGCAGTTGGCTCCTTGAAGCTACTACCACAGGACCTTGACTAGCCTGAGAGCTGAGCCCAGTTCTACAGTGAACAAAGCATTACATATCGACTAATCTAAATAAACCATGACGCTTAAACACTGCTAGGTTTGTTTCAAATATTATTATTTTGACATTGACTTCATTATGGAGCCTCAATGGGCCTAAAGTACTCATGCTTTTTACCAACCAGTGAAAGATATTGAAGGTTAGCATATATTTTGAGAGGCTAAACTTCAGTTAGGTTTTTTTTTTTTTCCTCATCTTTATCGGTCGGTGCTTGTGAAGCGTGAAAAGTTCTGTACAATCAGAACATGTGCTCAGTGGCAAAAGATGAAAAGAGGAGCAGATTGTCAAGAGGACTCTACACCAGCTAATACTGCTACAGAACACCTAATGCTACTTCAATATATTCATAAATCCAAAATTTATAAAAGAAGAGTCCTCTGAGGAGACATTCAGGGGTGGAAAACGGCATCGGGCAGTGAAAAGGGGAAGCTGAAACTCATCACTCAGACTGAGCACAGATGAATCTGCAAAGAAACTAAACAAAACTAGAAAAAACAAAGAAGTTCATCCACTTAACAAGAGTCTTTCATCTGCTGTTGCTTGGGTGCAAACCCACAGCGTGTTCAGGACAAAATCCTCATGCACACCGTTTGCTATTTCCTCATCCAGTTTCCTCTTCGTCTGTTGAACTAGTTCATATATGCTTCAGCACAGTCACTGCATTTATTATTATTGTTTAACTTACCAGGAATATTCTTGATTCCAGCTCAACTAGTGACACTAATGGCATGCATAACGGTTCTATATTTGGATGATAACCCCTTAGCCCCTGTACCTGCCAATTAAATAATAAATAATAAATAAAAAACCACTCATGTCAGGCCAACGCTAAACCAGACAAGCCAAAGTCGTGTTCCTCTGTTGGTTTATCCACTCCAGATCAGCACCCGTTTACTGGGAGAGTCCATATATATAGATTATCCTTTTGTACAGCCCTCCTCTTTCTTCTTTTAGTCTGGGGTAAAGGATCACAGAGTTCAGGTGAGGATGGTTGTAGTGGTGACGAGGGAGAGGAAGGAGGCCCTCACACGGTCACTGGACAGGAAATGTTCTTGTTCTCCAGCATGACGCTAACCACCAGGAAAACGAGGTACAGCGTGAACATGATGAAGCCGAGCAGCTTGCTCATGCGCCACTTGCAGGCGGCGATGGAGATGATGACGAAGAGGAGCATGAGGAAGAGAAGCACAATGGCACAGAAGAGGCCGTTGGAGCTGACTTGCACCGGTTTCAGCCCATTGACCGAGGACCACATGAGCCAGGGGAACGGCAGGCTGCAAATAGACAAACACAGTGCTGTCCAGATGTGTTGCTGTGGGACATTTCACAAACCTGTCAGAGAAGCTACAAACTCAGTTACTAAGTCAATAAAAAGCACCGTGGGTACTGTAGAAGGAAACAGTTCTGTATTTTGGGTAGACTAACCCTTTAAAGGATACCCTCTTATGTATAATTTGCATTACCCCAGTTAATTTATTACAACACTTTATGAATACAAATCTAGTTTAAATAGTATTCTGGCTAGACAAAATATAAAAATATGAGACTTTCCTCTTGACATCAGGGCTCACACACCATGCAGTGAGAGAACTTGGCAGCAGCTGAGAATCTTGTTTTTGTTGACCTAAAGCGACTTCATTTCTCACCCTGTTACAACTGATGTGAGCGGGATTTGTAGTTATGTGTTAATGAGTTACGCTGCAGCTCTGGAGCCTGAGCACTGTCGCTAGAGGTAAAAGTAAATACCGCTAACTGCTATAGCATTTAATCCCTATATAGCCAGATTACGTATGATACATTCATCAGGTGAAATCAGCTGCTTAGCCATCACAGGTACAGTATATAGTGCATGACAAGGCCAGTGCCATGCACATACAACTACAGTTTATTACGGGTGTGTGTTAAGAAACATCATGGAGAGGAGAATGAAAGGCAGTCTGCACACAGATGATATCCAGCTGATCCAGCCCCTTGTGTCTAGCAGACCACCAGCTGTGAGAGTGCACTCCCTGACGTGACCGTTAGGTGTGGTTAGCGCTAACTGTGTACCCCACTGACCACCACCAGCAAATAAGATCTTCTGAATTTAGGAAATCGAGCTCTGATGCTTCTGACAGACTGTGCAAAGCAGACGCTAGTTCAAAAAAAAGGACCTGACTACAGAATAAGACTTTAAAGACCCTGCACAGAGACAGATCGTGCTCAGGTGGCGTACCCAACAGTAATGTCGAAGATGTTGGAGCCTACGGAGCTGGACACAGCCATGTCACCCAGCCCCTTGCGTGCCACAATAACACTGGTGATGAGGTCAGGGATGGAGGTCCCGGCAGCTAATATAGTCAGGCCCATAATCTCCTCTGCAATCCCAATGGTATCTCCAACCTGCAAATCAGAAAAAAAAGAACAAAGCTTTAGGGTAAATAAAACCTAAGCTTTTGTTCCAGCTATTTCTAATTTCCTTGTGATGCTTGTGGATGGAGGTGACAAAACTCAAGCTCTGATCATCTCTCTGTGTCGAATAAAACAGCTGTTATTATTTATGAGTGGGTGGATTATACACTATGGTTTAGCTTTAAAATTCAAGGATTAGACACAGAGAAAAGATGGCTACATCTCGCCTTTGTTGACAGGATTATGCTTATATGAGAACACCATTACTGTTGTAAAATCACAGTGTCATGTCCTGTTGTTGTTGTCTTTGAGATGTGTGTACCTGGTGAGCCCACCACACCATTAGGTAAGAGAAGCCTGCAATCCAGCAGATGGCACCCAGGAAGGTGATGGGGAAGAACTTCTTTGATGACTGAGATGAAAGCAAATAGTCAATTTAGCAGCAAATGCACACGTATGCAGATAAAACTGATGCTATTCATGTTTTAAAGGTTTTGTTTCTTAGTCCTAATTCATCTCAGGCTGTCTGTATACACACACACACACACACCGGTTTCCTGACATCAGGCAGCGTTAGCCACAGGGGGAGGACGATCGGCATGATGAAGAGGTAGGTGAAGCGCTTGCGGTTGGATTCGGGCCACGACAAACTCAGGGGCTGGTCCTCTTCCTCCTCATCCTCAGCCTGAGGGGAGACACCAAAAGTAAAACACGTTACAAACCATTTATCATGGGTAATACCCCAAAATACATGTACGTTTGTTTATTTTTGGTCTGGAGGAGTCACATACGAATGCTCTGCGGTGACCTTAAGGCAGAGGAGTCTGAGGACTGTGATTTGGGAGACCGAGCTGAGCCTGAGGGGCTCTGGCTCTCCAGTCATCACTGCTGACTGCTGATGGTGGCTGCACCGGCAGACCCTCGGGGTCTGATTGGACCTGCCACTGGAATGCCAAGTGAGCCAAAGACCATCACCTCTGCAAATCAGCATCCAATAAACTGTCGCTGTCTATGAGATGACATGTAGTAAGGCACCAGCGGGTAGGCGAGGAAGACGGCCAAATGATCTTATTATTTACCCGTCTGTCTGCATTTACAAAAGCCTCAATTCAACATTCTGGTACTTGTAAGCTTTAACAGCACACCAACAAAGCCTTCTGAAAGCAGGAAGATGTCCTGGGATCTGTTGTATCTAGTTTTACAGGATGCTAATGAGCTGCGGGGGCCTGCTGAGATCAGGCCCACACATGCTGAGCAGAACACACTGATGACCTGCAATTTGTTTTCCTGCCCTTTGAGAGTGATGTTAAAGTGAAAAAAAAGGCAGCAAACAGGAGCAGCTGTTTAAGTTTCTCACATACATAACTGGTTAAAGACTTTCTACTATTGGTTAACGCAGCTTAGTGAGGAAAAGGGGGCGCTGGGTTCGATGCAAGGCATCATATTTTCATACATACACAGCAACTGAGCATATGGTAGGAAGGAAAAGGACAGATGCTGCTCGGTAAACGGTCATTTTCTCAAGAAAATCATTTCTGCCTTAGCTTCAATCACATCAGCTAAGCAGAGAATGAACTCTTTAAAGATGGCTGCTGCATGAATCATGAATCATATGGAGCTCATCCCGCTGTGACAGCTACGCTGTCGAGGACTGCCTGGTGACTTTGGTAATCAGAGCTGACAAACAAAAGGCAGAGCTTCTATCACTTACGCTTAGTATTGTGATTTCCTCTCTTCTCCATGGCCAGATGGGTTCGTGTTAGAACCTGAGGCTCTGTGAAGATTCATTCTGAGTCAAGTGTAAACACATGAGAGGTTCTCATTGGTGTTTCTATTTATTGACAGCAGTGCTTGTTGGATAATACCAATAAAAGCTTGTGCTTAGATTCTAGCAGGAAAAGTTGCACGTTGCATTGCCCTGCAGCTCTTTCCTAAAACACCCCAGAGAGCTAGAGCCGCCGACTCGATTCCCAAATGCCAGCCCCTCGGTGGCCTTTCCTGCTCCGTGGTGCCTCAGTTGGCAACACTGCCAACTCTGAGCTTAAAGGCACTGACTTTTACCAGGCAGCACAGCACTGCGAGGGGAGGCGTGACATTTGAGGTTTTTTTTCCAAGCGGGGGAAGCGCGCGTGCTGGCACCTGGTTAGGTAACAAAGGTACAAGATGTGCAAATGGTTAAAAATATTCTTTGTAGGCACAGCTCTAAAGAGCCTGCAGCACTTTGGTGATCTAACGTCTAGTGTCATGGAAAAGACTAAATGCAACCATCGATCTGAAATGACTTATCCTTTCATAAACATCTGCACTTCTCCTCCTCAACATGCTTATGCAAATAAAGTGGGCTTTTGTGTTCAGTACGTTTCTTCACAAACTACACTCGTTTCTTTTAACAGCTTGAAAATTTTTCTGGTAGCAGTGTGACATTGTTGGCATCATAGATTCAGCTTTTTGAACACGACCCTTTATTGATGTACGACTGCAACAGCTGCCAATATCAGCATCTGCTATTTGGATTCATGTTTTTGACACAGAGGCTCCATTTGGGTCTGAAAGTCTTATACTATTTAGCAAAAACTATGCAAAAGGAACCAGATATTCAAACCAGATCTTACTTCTATTCTGAAACTCATGATAAAGATGATACATGGCTTACATAGTTGTAAAAGAATAGGTGGGATGAGTCATAAGATCCTGTCAGTTATGATTCCCTTTAGTTTCCCAGTATGTTATTTAATGAAGCGTTTAGAGAAGATTTACAGTCTCACAAAATGTGAGCTGATCGTAGATGTTTTCAGGGAGAGACAATTTGCTCTGAGTCACTCTTAATGTCTGTTGTTTTGGGAAATATGACAATCACGACCGTTTCTGGCATCACTGCACTCGAGGGTTTCAACAAAATAACAGAGTAAAGAGATTGTGCTCGAAGTCTGCTGCACATTTTAATTTGACCTTAACCACCCCCTTATTCTCCCATCTCTGCTGCCAAGGCATCCGGGGGGAATCGAACAATTAGTACGACGGGGCCTCAGGCGGCATGAGAGTGTGTGAGCTGTTTCCAGCTACTTCCTGGCTGACACAGACAGGTGTGGGACAGAGCACTATAAATAGCGCCATGTGAGAATTAGGCATGCCAATAAGTGTTCAGCTCTTCCAAATTCTGTGAATCACCATCTCGAGGCTGCACTGTCTTCACTTCTACACAAATATTTTCAGCTGCAACTGATGACAGTTTTAGCAGTAATGATTATTAACCCCAAATCTTTCTGAAACATCTTAGCAATGATCATCTTGCAAAACAGAATAAATAATCTCTTAACTGTGTTTAATAATCTATCTCCAACCTCAACATTTTAGGGTTAAGTACAAAGAATACTTCAGGCACTCTTAGGTGAAGCAAGGAAGGAGTATGTTAAAAGCCTTTATTCAGTCAGGCATCTCAGTAACAAACACTGACCAGGTCTTCATCAAGGTGGAAACGTACATTTTTTTGCACCTGATACTTTATTATCCAGCTTAGACCCTGGCTGAAACACATACAGTGGTCTTAAATGTCCCAACTATCCCAGGGATGTATCATCAGTCACGTCTGACCGCCGGCTGTTGCATGTGTAATCCTGAACTCATGTTAAGCAAAACTAGTAAGCCTGTCTTATAGACTGCTGTATCTTACCAAGGAGGGATGTCATGCTGCTACAGTATTAGGCATAGAAAAATCTTTGTATTTGAAGAATTTTTAGTCCCAACAACACAGTAAACTAGAACAGTGTTATTCATAGACTGGGCTTTGATTCAAAAGAAGACTGCTCACAATTCAAATCTGTCTCTGGAGTATTGTGGAGACCTTCCTGTGCAGAACTGCTGGCCACATTACAGTTTATTTGCAAAGCCTTTACAAATCCCCACAATAATGTTAAGGACTAAAACTTAAAAACTCCAAAACCCAAATTAATCTGTTTATGCTTTACAGAATGTAATCACTGACAATAAACAAGGAATTTGCAGCTCATACAAAAGTATTTGCTCAAGTTCCTTTAACATTTGAAACTAGATATTTCAGCCAAGAAGAAAACTTTTTAATCTTTGCTCTGTCTGGCAGGGTTCCCTCTGTCTAAGGCCATTCTAATGAGTGAGAATGACGACACACCTGTCTTCTCTGCCCGCTCCTCTTTCAATGTTCAACACTGAGTCTCTGCCCTCGTGCACCAGTGCTGTGTGCTGGCTCGGCTGGTCACACCGCCGTCCCTCATGCGGCGGGTGCCCTCCTGAGGCTCTGTGCGCCTGGCTACATGTGTGTGCAGGCGCTGCTCCCCTGTAGTGGTGGGGAGCAGCAGGTGAGAGTGAGGAGTGTGATTACAGAGCTCAGTGGCAGCAGGCGAGTCATTGGCAGGTCTGGCTGAATATGGAGAGACTCACCCGAGTGCATGCTGGGAAATTATCCACAGCAGTGACCTGTACCATAGTTGGTGGAACCTTAGCATCAGTGACACTCGAGGTGGAACAGACGCAGCTGAGAGACATAAAATATTGATAAATGTCTGTTTAACTCTGATATAAGTCGGTCGCCTTTTTCTAACACAACCCAGTTAAATTGCCAGGGGATCAACACAAAGGATGCTGGTAAAACACTGCAGTTTCCTCCTCTGTCCTCATGTGTGTGCATGTGTATACTGTGCCTTCTTACCGTCTCCCCCTCCTGCCCTGCTGTTCCATTCATGGGCGGTGTCACTTCCACTTCCACGTTGGAGCTGTTTGGAAGGTTCATATCTGCGGGAAGTTTGAAGAATAATTAAAGTAAAAAGCATTTAGAGGGACACACGCTGCCATGACCTAAAACAAACATGAAAGTGTTAGTCGTTGTGATGTGGAGAGAAGTGGGAGACAGTATCTAAGCGGTGTTACACCATTAACCCTTCTCAGTCTTCTAGGCACAAACTGTATCAGTTTTGATTAACTGACTAATTGTTTCAGCACAAATTCATTAGCTGGTCTCATTCGATGCATGTCATTATGATGTGGCTAATCACACTGACAACTTCAGGTCAGTATATGAGAATGTTGCGTTCATATTTCCATTTGTATTGAGTTGTAAGCATAAGAATTATAGGAGTGCACAAAGACTGATCGCTCTTCCTCATCTCATCCTATTGGCTGATAGGACTCCCATTTCATTTGAGGTCAGACTTACTTTATAGTCCTTATTAAAATGCAATGAGCCAAAAGCCATGTAATCAGATAATAAAACTATAATTGCTGTGGAAATTGCTTTAATCCAAATGTGGTTGTGACACAATTAGAGAGCTCCTCAGACAGATAATGTGACTTATAGCGCTATCGTCCAACACATGACCTCACTGCCTCGCTCGGATGCTGTGAGAATGTAGATAAAGAGGGGATATGAATCATATCACATGCTTCATTCACTAAACTACTCTGACAGTGAGTCTGTTTTTCACTACAGACACCACAGGGCAAATCAAAGATATGCGAGGCCTGAAAAGTAAACTATGCTGTGGTGACTACCAGTCGTGCATTTTAATTTAGATGCTAATATGTTAATGCTGCACCGTTAGCATAATTTGGCCTTGTTGATAGAACATCTACGTCTGGCTCTGACTAGACTGCGTGATGAAAGCGCTTCCTCTGGCCTCCTGTCCAGCCTTTGGCCCAGTGCTCTTTGAAGTAAAAAATGCATAAATTATACTTGGCAGTGACTGTGATTGATTTAAATACTGCTTGAAGACAACACTTTCAATCACTTTGACAGTTCTTGGTAATGGCATGCTTGTTTAACATCGGATGTGAAGCTCATTTACAATTTCACTGAGCAGTTCTCGTGAGTAACAGAAGGAACATGAAGCTGGGTAATGCCAAGTCATGAAGTCTCAGCAAGTGGAACATGGTCTTTGGGAATAAACTGACACTTTGGACAAAAGAACACACTTTCTTGCCAAGACTTAGTTGAGAACATTATCACTCTCATATTTGTGTGGTAAATTTGCCAGTGGCCAGTTAGTGTAGTTTAACATAAAGCAAACTCTCCCTCCTCTCTCATTTGTCCTGAAGGTTTGTCTATTTGCTCCCATTCCAAGTCTTTTGGGAGTTTTTCTTCATCGTATATGAAGGTCTAAGGACGCAGGGTGCTGAATGCTGTACAGACTGATATTGGGCTACAGATTATAAATAAGATTAAGCCTATCTTAACTTGAAACAATCAATAACTGAATCCCAATTTCCTTACTTTATCATCCCAAAGCTCTTATTTCTGCTCTAGGGACTGAGGAGGCTGCCTGGAAGAGTGTATAACTGAGGATACATGAGTGCATCCTTTGTGGAAGTCTGTGATTGCTTGAGCCGCCCCTTTACTGGAAATCAGTTGGATGCCTGACGTGTTAAAACGTGTGTCCTCAGTTCCTCTCTCCTCACAGTTTATCTTTGCATCTTTATCGTGTTTCTTACGTGGGCGGAACTAAGATGCAAAGAAAGTGAGGGAAACGTGGATGCAATTAACGGAATTTGGATCCACATTCTGTGTCTTTGTTCAGTCTACAGTCTTTATGCTAAGCTAAGATAGCCAGCTGCTGGTACTTGGTGTATAACCGTTCATTTAACGTCTGAGGAGAACGAATATAGCCAAGACCTTTTTACCTGAACAGCTTGCTACTCCATTGGCTTTCTCACTGTCTTCCACTTGGCATTTCTTCTTAGCAATCTTGTGGAGGATAGACGCCTTCTCACGAAATTTACCTGCAAGAAAATTGCCACCGTTGTTAAACACAGAAGAAAGCGGTGCACATGTTTATAGGCCCTTGGCCTCATCCCAGTCAGAGCTCCCTCGCTGTCACCTTTGACTTTAGATGGTTCACATTTCAGAATCTCAGTACAAACAGGCCGGAGGCACAAAAGTGCCGTTCAAACATCGACAGTCAGTATAACATAATATATTGTATACTGATGATCCTGCATTGTCCCGGTCCTTGTGGAGGCAAAGCCAGCAGTAAAGATCTGCCTTCAGGAGGTCAGATACGGTCATATCAGTGTCAGAGGCTAAAAGCAACCTAAGGTTTTGCTGAGGAAAGCAACACAGCACATCAAAGATAAACGTATAGGTTTAGGACACTGTATTTGAACATTTAAACAGGAAGGACCTGATTTTATCATTATTATGGCCCTTCTATTTTAGTTTTATGTGTAATGGAGTTCACCCTATTTTAAGTACAGATGCCGTGTTAAACATTTAAAAGTCACTGGCAGTGACAAATACATTTTTGTTGAGGTGTAATTATTGATTCCATAGTTCAGCCATACTGGTGAGAGGACAGTGTGAGGCAGGAGACTGAACTGAATTGAACAATGTGACCTTGTGGCTTACACAAGCAGCGTGCCCTCTTGACGTTACAAATAACAGCCCGCACAAGGCCAGTCTTCTCATGTTGTGTAGACTATCTCTGCAAGCTGGTATTATTCAGTGGCAGCATTTTTATTTGAAACCAAACTGTGTGGTAAAATGTTTTCTTCAGGTGTATGACCTCTCGTGCTTCATACTGCCCTCACGTATCCATATTTAATTTCACCGACGTCCTGTATGTGTCAGTCTTTGCATGTATGTAGTCCAAATCAGCGCGCTGCAATCAATTTGAAAGATTTTTACTTCTTTACTTTACAAGGGCATGGCTGATCTGTCAGTGCCTGACGCAGTGATGCGTCGATGCATACTCCACCCAGCCCTGCCAACTCTGTCTGTGACCTTCTGGCAAAATCATTATCCAGCCTAAGTCACCGCCGCCTTCCTCCTGTCTCCTCTCTCTCACTCTGCATTTCTCCATGGCCTCTGCTTTGCTCTTCAGTCTATCTTAGACAAACACCATCTTTCTCTCACTTTCACGTTGTCTGTTTGGCAACACACACAGTCCCTGCATCCCTCCCTCTCTCTTTCAGACACACACACACACATATACAGGCAACACACACAGTCCCTGCATCCCTCGCTCTCTCTTTCAGACACACACACACATATACGCTGAACATTTTCACAAGACAACATCACACATTCCACTGCCTTGGCATCACTCACCTCAGGCGGTGCTTGTCATTTGGTTGTGTATGGCAGAGAATGTGCCTTTGTTCGTTTACACAAATGTGGGTGTGAGATCATTGTCTCTGCATGGGTCTACAAGTAGCAGGGCTGGGCCTTCTGCTGCAGGCATTCATAGGAAATTCTTTAATGTTGACAAAACCCACTGTCATTATGTTGCAGTATGTGCTGTGAAAATATTTCTACCAAGACATACAAAGGCCCAGAAGCAGTGAAAATGAGGGGGGAAGCATTACAAGTTGTCAGCAAACTCCAGAACAAGTGGAAAAGTTGTAGTAGCTTAATTTTCTGTTTGTTTAGGGAAATTGTTTTACCACCTGTTAAATCAGAGGTGAAAAGTAACTAAGCACATTTACTCAGGTTGTGTATTTAAAGAGTTTTGAAGTATTTGTGCTTTACTTGAGAATTTTTATTTTCATTTTTCAGAGAAAAACACAGTAATTTTTTCTCACTACATTTATTTGATAACTTCATTTACTTTTCAGAATGTGATGAATTAATACAAGATTTATTGATCCTTGGTAGAAAATACACAATCTACCCAGAAGTAATTCAAATTATAGGCATATAAGGTAGTTACAATTAGCTCCACCTTTACTGGCTGCAACATTAAATGTGATGTACACAGTAATTATAACCAAATATATGATACACATCATTATTAACTGTGCCATTTTGCATAATGAGTACATTTACTCTGGGTAATTTAACTATATTCTACACTAATACTTTTATTTAAGTAATATTTTGAATGCAAGACTTTTACTTGTAACAGAGTATTTTTACACTGTGGTATTGCTGCTTTTACTTAGGTAAACAATGTGAGTACTTCTTTAACCACTGTATAAAGTACAGCGCGTTCCGCTTTTGGACATGCACCCATTTTGGCTGGTTTACTTAATAAAGTAAACTTTATTATCTTAAATTGATAAAAAAAAGACGTAAATTTGGATTTAACTACTGTCTTATTTACTTTTATGAAATAATTTAATAAATTATGGATATGTCTTCATTTACAGACAACAGCTTGAAAACATAGTAAATATTCAGCTTTTGCTAAAGCTAACTGTGCCTATCTCACTAGCTAGCTTCCACCTGATGCAGCTCTCTTGCTCGTCTCGTTGGCCGTTTCCACAAATTACCAAAGCCAAGTCTCGTTAGTCAAGCCCAGGCAGCAACAGAAGGCCTGGTGAGTTTACTGAGGTTTGGCTTCACTTTGTGCTCTCCTCTGTGGTTACTGCACATTTTAAAATTAAACCCTTATGTGGAATTATTTTCTGCTCGGTTAAATAGATTCAAGTCTTAACTCGCTTTGGACCAAATATGCAGTTACTGCTCTTTTCTTTGTAGGGAATCGTTTGAAAATTTGTTTCCCCAGTGATTATGGCCACAAAAACGAACAATTAGTTTAGCTGAAATTTTTCTCGACTAAAAAGGTAAAAGCGCTTCAGTAAGTGTGTGAAATCGGATTCCTGGGAGGTCCAGTTAAGGTGCACACAATGTTGACACCACACAATTTGCATAATGATGAAGCAATTGCAGAGTGTTTAACAATAACCAAGTCCAGCCCTTTTCCCTCGCCGCCCTCCACAGCCACTCATTTTCTCTGTCTGCTCTGCCTGTTATGCAACCACAGGGTGGATGAGTCACTCCAGTTTGCCAAATTCAGCAACATACATCTTATGTGTGGCACCCGCTGCTGGTGGAAGTGGGACCTCCAAATGAGCGCTGAGGCATGGCTGATGGGTCCCTCAGTGACGCAAATGGTTAACGGGGCCACAGAAAAAAGGAAAAACAAAACAAGAAAAGAGAAAGCGTTGTGTTTCCATAGAGTGTGAGAGCACGAGGCATGGGATGGTATACTGTCCATTTGTATTACTTACATTATGGGGACTGAAACCTGTTAACACAACTTTGTGGGGCGACTGTATTTCAGTGGGTAGAGCAGTCGTCTCCCAGCCAGAGGGTCAGAGGTTCAAATCTCGGTGCCTGCAGTCCACGTGTTGAAGTGTCCTTGGGCAAGACACTGAAGTGTTAGATTTCGGCCTTTCCTTTCAACTGATCTTTTTGGTTAAGCTTAGGCAAACATTCGTAGATGGTTAGTGGACCGGTTTGGTTCAGGGTTAGATGGACACAATTTGATTTTGGTCTTGATGGTTAAGTTTAGGCGCCAGCTGTTACTGGTTAGGTTTAGGCACTTGGTTAGGCACCCTAGGTTTAGGGTTAGGCGGTGGATCCTTTTGGCTAAGGTTAGGCACCATTGTTAGTGGTATTAGGGTCAGGCTTAGGTGTTAGGCAAGTAGTGGTTATGGTTAAGGTTGGGATGAGTCTACGGGAAATGAATGTAAGTCAATGTAAAGTCCCAAAAAGGAATGAAAACACTGTGTGTGTGTGTGTGTGTGTGTCTTTACCAGTGTTTCTTGAAATATCTTTACCAGATATTTCTTGAAAATATCTTAACAAATGGAACAAAAATCCATCAAAAAACACTCCACACAATGACACACAATATGTAGATACATATTATCTGGGCAGAAATAATAATAAATCAGAAAATAAAAATGAGAAGAGAAAAGAAAATGACACGCCTACCATGATTTGCACTTACGTCAGTGAAATCTCAGAGAGGTTGTCAAACTTAAAAGTAAAACTGTGCAAACTGTATGTCAACAAGCAAACCAAAAAATGGGGTCAAAGACTCTGATTCGTGATGAAGATGGAGAACAACCAAGATGGCTGACAGAAGCTGACTCACAGAATCAAGCGGTGAAAACATTCAGGCTTACCTTCCTCAGTCATTGAGTGATAATATTTTAGTTTCCCATAAGTCCCAAGCTCTACAACATCACAGCAAAAGACAAGGGTCAGGCAACAAACACACAGAGAAAAGGAAAAGAGTGAGCATGACAGAAGAAGACAGGTGCACTGGTTTTATATCACATACTGCACAAACATTCACACAGGGATAAGAGGGTGACGCACAGAAAGATATAGTCTCTCAGAGTCATCACTGGATAAGTGCAAAACGAAGCAGTAAGGATTAAATTGCACATCAAATACATCATAGTCTGACAGTAACTCAGCCTGCCAACATGTTTAATGGCTATTAGAAAAGATTTACAAGAAAACGGGAGGGGGAGGGGCGGTCAGTGTGCTACCGTAACAAAACAGTACAAGGTTCACACAATGAAAACAAACTGAACGAGAAAGAAGAGATTTTACTGGGTCAACATGCAACAAAAATATGAGTCCTCTTCTCCTCTGCACACGCATGCTTATTCAGAGGCTTCATGACTCAGCATTTTATTGCCACAGTGAAACCAGGACAATTAATTTGATTCCCTTACTGTAGCAGTTCTTTGTGCTACAGTAAACAGATAATCAGCACATCTGCCTAACGAAGGAGCCGGGAATTCAAACCTGCAGCAACAGCTGAACAGAAGCCAACGGACCACAGGACGCCACCTCCCACGCTTTGAAAAGTAGCTCGCAGCTCGGAGCCTGTTTCAGCAATGATGACCTAATGGCTTGAGGTTTTCTCTCTGCAGTTTTCTTCACAAGCATGTGGTCAGATACTATTTGTACGTTATTATTGATATTTCACAGCCACTGATTTGAAAGTGTTACTTCATCCAAATGATATAAAATCTATATTTTCTGCTGCAAAAAGCTTCTTTGTTCAGGTTTTGAGATGTTTTCTGCTTCAAAACAACGGAGGTGACAGAAATGTTGGAGCTCAGAGCACTGAAAAATGGCATTTAGAAAAAGTTTTCTGCATCATTTTCAATAAACAGTGTCCCCGTTTCTCTGGATAATCCAAAGATATCAATGCAATCAGTTTTTACTGGAGCTAAACCAAATGAACAGTCCCTATAAAAACGGTATGCTCTGTGTTTTACAGTAATGACCAACTTAAACTCAGGCCAATAAATCCAAAAACCATTTGCATGGCTTGAGACCATTTACGGTAACTCTGTAGAGGATAGAGTGGTAAAACCACTCGCTTTACCATCTCATCAGTGTAATACACGCTAAGTGGATGAACCTCACTGACAGTGTGGAACCAGAGTGAAGTGTAACGTTTCATAAAAGCCATTCTTGGAAAACATTCTGTGTACTGCTCTAAAATGCTTCCTCCTTTTTAAAATGACCAAATCATCATCATTTTAATGAGTGAGTACCAAAAAAACTATGTTCTTACAAGCACTGGCAAACTGAGATTGGAATAAATTATAAAACTAACTTTACGTGGAAAGATTCATTTAAATAATCAGGCTGTCTCCTATGTTACTGTGCTGTGCTCTGTGCTCTCTTCCAGGTGAAATACATCATTTATTGTAATCTGGACGAACCATATCTTGTCAAACACACGGTTTCTAGTTTTGTATATGTCGTAGGTGGACAGTACAATGCGTGCTGTATACACCCACACCCCACAGGCCCACTGGCACTCACACTAATATCCAGCTCAGCTCAAAAGTGGGCGACCACTCCACTCACATGTGAGAGGATTATAGTGCGAGTCTCGTGCCAAATGTGAGACTTGGCAGCCCTGATAACGAGATCTAATGAGAAGAGAACACATCCCGCTGCAGAGTGTCTTGCTCATCGGCTGCACTCCCAGACAAGTGCCTCAGTCCAATCTGATAAGCTGATTTGAGTTGTTGAAGTGTGCCATCACGATAAGGCCAGCCTCTAACTCGGGCTTCTCTGAGGGCAATTAACCCACGATACAGACACTGCCCACAGTCATCTGTCCGTCCTCTGCAGCGAGAGAGAGGTTGTTTACCAGGGGGCTTCTCGTCCTTGTTGTGTGACCTCTAGTGTGCAAGAATGTGTGCACGCCTGCTTTGCCTGCTGGGGGTGGAGGAGTCTGGGAAACTCACAGTCTGCACTGAATCAAAGTGGCTTTTAACATTGATTCTTTCACCCAGCTGGTGTGGGGTGGCACAGAGGGCACAGGAGGGGTGGGGGTGACATGCGTGTGAGTGTGTGTTGGCCTATGTATGATGGGTTGACTGGTTACATAACACACTGAAGGTGCAATTATGTGTCAAAACTAAATTACGGAGGGTTTGAGGTCTGAATTGCTCAACAAGGAAAGGTGCTCATGCACATTTAAATATCTTAAAGAAACAGATCTGATGAGACTGAGAACAGGGGGAAACAGAAAGCTGGGAAAAATTACAGTTTGTGCTTGTTTTATGGGATGTTATGCACCTGACTGTTTCCTAGCTGGTGCAAAGACTCCTCAGCTGAGTATCTAGCAACAGAGCTGGGCTAAACTAAGGTCGCTGCCTGCTGGTTGTAGCGTCATAGCTGAGAGAGGTATGAATTTCTCAGCAGAATCACACATTAGCTTATTTGTTCTTTAACGGTATATGAAACACTGCAACTACAGTGCTTTAAAACATCTATTTTTCTATGCACATAAAAAAGCTACCATTTCAAACCTATGCCTGCATCATCTTGGTGTCATCATTTCTGTTGCACAAGGGGCGGGAGGTCCAGGACACTGAAAATGTTATTGAACCATGCTGATCAATGAAGCCCTGGGTCACCACACAGACAGAACTGCTGGAGGGGGAGCAGCAGTATGGGACAAACTAGAAACGCTGGCTGGATGAATAGATTTACCACCTACTTTAAAAAAAACAAAGAGTTATTGAAACATCAAACTCTGATGTAATGCAGGTTTGCTTTTCTTTTGTTATCTCCTCATTTGCTTATTTATACCGGTGCCCTCAGGGTATTCCTGTTTGTTAAACACACCTCCTCCCGTCTCACAAGTTTAACCAATGGGCATACTGTGAACCCATGTGGGTGGGTCATGGTTAACCCAAATCACACCGAGTTGTCTGTCTGCTCAATAAAAACGGCCTAACATCGTCCAAGGCCATATTAGCATGATGAGCAATCAATCTCAGTGAGAGAATGATCTGCAGGAAAGCACCGGATGGGACAGCTGGTCTAAGCCGCCGTAGTTATCGCGCTGCGCTATGTCATTAAAGATCAGCGGTGCTATGAAAATCCAAATGAAACTGTCAGATATTTGAGATAAATAACAAGACTTGTTATTCATTTTATCTTTGGTTTGGTGTGCATTTAATTCATTTACCATTACTACACGTCTTGTGGTCACATACAGTCGCTGATCTGAGACCACAGAGTTCAGGTCCTGGGCTGACAAATCTTATTGAAGGGTCTGAGCCAAAGCGTGCAGCCTGAATTCCAAGTGCCGTTCTGGGAGGTTCGTTTCAGTCTGAAAGCTCAGACAGCAGAGTGAGAGCCACTCTGCCCATCTCTCAGGCCAAGTTCAATATTTGAAGCCAGTGTTTGTAGCTGCACACTGATGAAACAAGATGTGCAGGCACTTGTACGTGGAACTCACTGTACCAGACTGTTAAAATGTTGTCTTCATTGTAAAAACATGCAGGATTAAAGGTCTATTATTACTGAGGGACATCCACTTTAACAAGCACAGAAAACAACATTTAGATGTAGACTAAACATCTATTGTGTCTCTGGAGGAGCATGTGAATGTCTAATGGTCTGGGGGAGCAGCTAATCATAAAAAGCTACAGAGCTCATTGCCATTAACTGCTCTGTCGAGCTCTTTTTGACCAAGTCCTGACAAAACCAAACAGCTGACAACATTTCTCCATCTTTCCAGTAGAATACACCAGTTCATAAACTAAGTACACTCAGGAGCTGGATGGTGCTGATAGGCAAACCCAAACCACTCCCTCTGAGCCTCTACCTGTCTCACACCAAGCTGGAAGTCAAAAGGAACTCATAAGAGGAGAGAGGATTAGGGACAATGGGGAAAACAATGCAGAAATGGTCACAGAGGGTTTTGAAGGAGAATACATCCACAGAATAGAAAGAGATATTGGAAGGAGAGCATCTGCAGGAATGGACGGTACAGAGTGGACACACAGCACAGCTCGGGAAACGTATACAGAGGGGACGCGTCGATTGCCTCCAGGCTGTTGGAATGAACACAAAAAAGATAGTTTTTTTGGGGAGGGGGGGGATACAGAAATTAGAGGAGTAACTCACCAGAGTCAGCAAATTCTGAAGGGACAGTAGAAGAAAGAGAGATGGGAAGACAGAAACAGAGACAAGATAAATCCAGGTGATACTTCCTTTGACAGGGAACATTAAATCACTGATGAGAAAGGTGCATTAACACCGAAATTAAAACACTAAAGAGTCTCTTACATTATGCTAGTAAATGTATTCTATTATTTGAACTTTGAGGAATAATTTGACATTTTGGGAAACACAACTGTTTCTTGCTGAAAGTTAGACCGATACCACGATATGTTAAATATGGAGTCTGAGCGAGGAGACAGTTTAGCTCCAGACAAAGAGTGAAGAAGCAGGGTGAAACAGTTAGCTTGGCTCCATCAGGCACCAGTAAAGGTCACCAACTAACATGTTAGATCATATTTTAACACGTGTTTATTCCTTACAACATCCAAAGTAAAAAAAAAAAGTTGCCTTTTTAACACTTTGGCTTTTGTAAGATTAAACAAACAGGATAAACTGTGTTCATGAGAGAGCTTCAGAGGAGCTGTTACCTTCAGGCAGAGCCAGGCCAGCTGTTTCCAGTCTCTATGCTAAGCTAAGCTAAGCTAGCCGGGCTCTCGTGTCTTGTTTTGCAGATCAACATGAGAGGGGTATCAATCTACTTACCTAACTCCAGGCAAGAAAGCAAACCATCATGTTTCTCCAGATGTCAAACTATTCCTTAAAGAGACACACACAAATGTGGCCACACACACACACACACACACACACACTCAGCCCTCCACAAACATCAATCTGGGTTTTTTCAGCATCAATTATTTAAAAGTTTGTCCACATTTCATGCTGCCTTCTCAAAATCTGCACATATCTGCAGTAGTGGAAGTACTTAGATTTACTCAGTAGTGACACCACAAGATAGAAAATCTCTGTTACAAGTAAAAACCTGCATTCTAAAGTCAAATAAAGGTACAAAAGTATTGGCATCAAAATTTAGTTAAAGAGGTAAAAGAAAACGTTCTGCAAAATGACCCATGTGAGAGTTGGACAGTTATTCTTATTGGATTATAAACTATACTTCAATGTTACCACTGGTAAAACTGGAGCTGATTTGATGTACTTTATATACTGTATATTTACAGTTTATAATATTATACATTATATTTGGTATTATTACTCTGGATCTGCAAACTCGAGCTGTCAAATAAATGCAGAGCAGTCAAAAGATCATTTATGTCTGAAATGTGGAATAAAAATACACAAAGTACCTCAAAGCTGTACTCAAATACAGTACTTGAGTAAATGTACATTACTTCCACCACTGCAACAAGTAAACCAGCGTGTGTTGCATCAAAGTCATCACAGCCACATGTGGCTGCAGTGGATGAAGACATGGCAGGATAATTACAGCCGGCTGATAACGGCACATGTAAAATGGTTTGGTCCTCCTGCTGCAGGAGAAAGGGAGCAATGAAGGAGTGATGGCTGTTTAAGCTGGAAAAACAGGAACCCGCTAACACAGACACACATACATCTAAGTGGCACCACTTTAAAGGTCTTACAATTGAAAGGAAACCAGTTCCCAGCACTAACAAACCAACCTCAGACCCTCCTTCATCTCAGAAGCACTGGGCAACTTTATTTTGAGAGCTGTCTATGAAAAATGGATGGATGGAGTCCTGCCAGCTCCCTCGCCGCCTCGCCGAGCTACACTTAAAGCCTAAGAGCATGCAAGGACAAGCAGCACAGCCTTTGTCTTTGATGGATGCAGCTGTTTGTCACTGACCGACAAAATGCTCCTTTGTATTAATGATATCAGCCAACGTGCACAGAACACAGTCGCTCGTCTCTGAATGTGGCCTTTGTTGGAGCCTTATGGTAATGTAATCAATGAAATTATTTAACACTTTAAATGAACAAAGCACGCGAGGAGCCCATTTTAAAATGGGCTTGAGATCAATATCATCAGTGTATGTTAACTGGAACGTGCGTTTCCAAATTCAAAATAATATATTCAAACCAAACTGGAGCCTGAAGTGTTGCTTTTGTTCTCAGTGGTCATTAATTCAACCCTCACGTCATGTCAGTTGCTGTCAGTGCATTCATTTCATGTCGGTAATTAGCCAAAAGTCTACACTCATACTGAAGCAGGACCTGCCACTTATACAAAGGAACTTAAGTTTGAGATCGGTTTTTAGATGCTTCATAGTGATTGAGACAAAGTGAGTGGCTTCAGTCTCATGCACGCGTAGTCTATTAATGTCTAAAATGACCAAATGATGAATGGCTGTCCAGCGAGCGACAAGGTGGAGTAACCCTCTGCTGTATGTACACGAGCAGCCGTACAGACCTGCGTTCCCCCAGCAGGCTATGATTTACATTTTAATCACTGAGACTGAAAGATGAATGCACTCGGAGACGAGGCTCCTTGGATTCAGTGTACGACAGCGGCCTGATGCCTGTTAATGGGCACTTTAAGGCACAGCTTGTGAATCTTTCTGAGCTGACTCATTCTAGGTTTGGCTTTCAAGGAATGACAGGTTTTTTCGGAGAAAGCTACCGAGCAGATGAATGCGGTCACATCCATCCCAAGGGGAAATATTTAGTCTGTCCATTGTTTTATGCTCATAAACGACATTTGGACCTTTAACACTTGTGGACATAGAGTACGTCTCTATGAAATGTAAAGGAGAAAAGGTGGTAAACTACAACATCTAGTAACAAGGCACTGGTATTCCAAACTAATATTCATTTTTAAGGAATCAAAAACCTTTCACCAAAGCTAAAAGAGAAGACACCTCTTCAAACCCGCTGCATGTCTCCGTTAACACATTGTTTTTACTTTGACTTTTTCAGATGACGCTGCAACTCGTATTAACGTATTCATCTCCTGCGCCGAACACTGACGCTGCTGTTTTACATTTCCTTTAGCTAACAGGCCTTCATCTTGGATTAAAGGAAAATGATCTTCCACCTCAGCTGTGCTCTGACACAGCTCTCCTTGTCGTGAACGGACTATCTTTAGAAAAGCATCAGCTGAGTGCAGGCACACAGCAGATTGGTGGAGACTCTGGATTTTAAGGGGACATGGGGTTTTTATTTCATTGGTGGGTTGGATTAAAAATGTGCTCATAGCACTGTTGCTTCAATGTGAACAACTAAATCCCTTGCTTATATTTATTTTACATCTGAAAACAGGAGTTAGGTCATTTCAGTAGAAACAAATCAGCCTGAAAGCAGAGACACACCTGTAGAAAGCAAAGAACAACACCTGCACTGTATCATCTGGGTGTATCATGTTTTCTGTGTGCAGTTTGTCTATCTCACCTTCACTTAAAGGGTCCAGTGTGTGAATCATCAGCTGGAAAATGCTGTTCCTCATCAAGCTGTTGTGCAGGGAGGCCGAGCTGCCCCCCCTCTGCAGACGAGGTCTCGACTGTGAGAGGAGAAATGAGGTGTCAATCAAACATCCTACTTCCTGGAATGGGACTCTCTGAGTATGACATGCCTTTAAGTCTAAAGCTATTTCTAATCCAAGTTTATTTAACTAAGTGCATGAAGTCGTGGTGTGCTGTCAGATCATTTAACATTATAAATTATGACCATTTTAGGTACTTGAGCTTGGATTCTTGTGTTTTACAACATTTTCAACACGCAGGTATATTGATATCTGCGAGGGCAGATGAGCGTTGGAACTAACAATTAGCAGGAACCAACAACAAGTATGACCCACGTACGGAATGAGGCAAGTGATTTGCTACAGAGGTTAATAGTTTTTGAGGGATTGGATCTGGAACTGAACACAATTGGAGACACTGAACAACATTATCATGAATCGGACGATGACTTTGACCCTGAAAAAAACTTTTTTAAGAACTCTGAAAATAACTGCAAGTATTACACGGATGAGCAGTTTAACAGCAATGT
>NW_018128206.1:270332-282377 GCF_001952655.1 Monopterus albus | reverse complement strand
ATTTTTTTAGTATATTACTTGTGTGGTGTAGAAGAGAATTATCTATGTAGAGATATGCTTGCAAACCAATGATGGTAAGATGATGTCATGGGGTAGGACTGGATAAGTCTGACTTCTTCCTACTCCATTCAAACATGTACTAGGTATAAGCAAATTGATATTGGATTAGCATTTGTTGGATATGTGTAAAATTATGTGTGTTGACATATCAACTGTCTTTACATGCTTGAAAGAATAAATAAATCAAATCAAATCAAATCAGTTCATGTCACTGCAACATTTATGTGTATATGATGTTCGTTATGCTCTCAGTTAGAATATGATTCCCTAATCCTCTTCTGCATAAACCCCCAGTACCCCAGCTTCTTAAAAATATAAGCCCCATGCAATGAGACAGGTATTTACAGTTAAAGCAGCATGTGAGTTCTGTCCTCCCCCCGCTGCTGCCAAGGTCATGACAGAAGTTAAAATTGCCCTTGAGAACTATGGGAAATTAGGCATGGTTGCAGGTGGCAGCTGTTTGGAGTGTGTCCACACCTTTGGCGGCCCACAGGTGATACGTAGGCACAAGAAGTGTTAGGTGCTAATTCACAGGCCCATATGGGTGTGAGTGGGAGGCAAGGGAGACATGGAGACTCTTAGGGCTTGTGTAAGGTCTCAGAGATGTGGTTCCTTTGTGAAACCCTGAGGATTCTCCCTCTGCTGCTGTTTTTCCATTTCCTTTACAGCAAACCTAAAGGTTCTTTAGCGCTTTTTGAAAGTATAGGAGAGTTAGTAGAGTCTTACACATTCTACACACATGCTCCTTCCTCAGTTGTCTTTCGCATGCTGTGCAGAAAATATAACCATTGCAAAACAAACAAAAAAAAAGTCAAAGAAACACACAGAGCTAGTCTTTGCACACGGGGTTGCTGAAGGTCAGAGGTAACAGTGTGGTTGGAGAAACACAAGTCACATTATTACATCTACACAGAAACAGGGACAAACACACGAGCAGACAGGAATCAAACAGAACCTACCGACAGCTTGCCATCATCCTCTGGTGCCCCAGCATTCGTCTTCTCATCCAACACAAAGAGAAGGAAAAGTAAAAAGGGGAGAGGGAGAGAAAACAGGACATAGATGTGAAGCATGCCGCACGCAAGCACGCAGACAAAATGAAAAAACAATAGAGAGAGACATTACAGCACAGTTACAGTGACTGTGATGACTGACTGCGGTTTAAGTGGAAAAGACTTGAGGCACAGATTCCTGCCTACTGTCTCAGTCACAAGCAGCGCAAGATTAGACTGTGTCTAAACTCCTTTTCCTGGAATTCTTTCTAAAATGTCATTTCAGTTTTACTCATATCAGTCAAAGATGTCAGCTGGCATCACAATGTCTGGCACATCTCTGTAGAAGTAGGGCAGATTAATGGTGAAGAGAGACAGCAGAAACCAGACAAACACACTCAGAGGCTTTGCCATGCGGGGCCAGCACTGCTAGCTTTAAAGTGAAAACTTTCCCTCTGAGATGAGAGCGGCTGCCAGATCCTGCCACAGTCACTCCAGTCCTTTATAATCACTCAATTCTCTGCCTTCGTTCTCAGCAGGCATTTCTGGCGTGTGCAGTACTCGGACTATTTTTGAAACAAAAGCCTTTGATCAGCCGCCTGACTGCGTTGCCCTCGCTTCATCTCCAAGAACGTGTTTGCGTGTTAAGTCACTCAGGGGCCTCTGTTTCCAACTACAAGGGAACAAACACAAAGCTTTTGTTCAGATCTTAGCATGGGTTGTGTTTCACAGCCTACACTTTTCAGACAGAAATATGTCGAATGTGAAGGCACCGTGATAAAGCACACGAGTCTGATCTTGTGTTAAAAACTATACCTTCACACTTGTCAACCTAGTGATTCATCTGCATTGTACTGAATGACGTGAAAGCTTCTGTGGGTGATTTTGTGCCTCTTTTTTGTTGATTACATAAAAATGATTAACTTTCCAAATGAAATCAAATTTATTTTCACTCAGAATGACGTTTTCATTGGAGCTGGTTTCATTTGCAGTCACTGTGATTGTCAGCACTCAGTTTGTCCCATCGCTTCTATTTAACAGCTCATAATTTACCATATATTGACTTTGCTACTGTATAGTAACAGAGTAATTACAGAAATGTGGGTGCGAAAAAAGTGAACAGAAGATGAGCTAATCCTTAAATTTTCCACAGAGCTATGCAACTATAACTTTTGTTATTCCTCATTTCATACATCTCCCTGTACACTGGAGGTATAATTATTCTATTTCACTCCCTATCACCCTCCTCAAAGTTGAGTCAGGAGGGTTAGGGGAGAAGAGGTGAGCACGCCAAATAGAGATTACACTGTGGGTCGCTCATTAAGCCAGCGTTAAATATTATGACTAATAATCTCACAGGGAGATTAGAATGTTCTCTGGAGCCTGTGTGTTCTCTCATACCAGCAGCTCTGCCTTCCAGGTCTTACATAGTGTCACATCAGGATCGTTCTTGGAAGCGGATCAGCTGAGAGAGATAAATGTCCTTCTGCAGCCGTACCCATGTACTGACATGAAGAGAGTGACATCATGCAAGAATGCTTCTGCTTTCACTTCTCTAATTGCCCACAGCTTAACGAGGGACAGTCACAGGAATCTGAGCACAGTGGTCAAAGTCCTGACGTTCAAACATGAGCAGCGAGTTATTAAGTCTTCTCGTGTGCAATCTGAGAGCACAGAAAGGGTCTGTTTCTGGAAGGATGATTTACATTTCCTTTTATACTTTTAAGCCAAATTACAGAAGAGAATAATACCTTCTTTTACCCTCTGCAGTTTGATGGTGAAGTTCGATTAAATCCATCATAGGCATGCTTGAGCCTTCAAATCTTTAATATCCCCTACATATATTATAAAACATGAAAACAGCAACCAGCAGTACATTTGATAAATCACTTTTCACATCACTTTCGCCTAGTTTCTTTTTCAGGGCTGCTTGGTTTTCTGAGAGTTCAAATCCAATTCCAAAACCTAAATGTGGATCAAATGGAAGCAGGGACCATCAATGAGGATACTCACACTTGGTCTGATTATGTTTCGACTGGTCCATTACCTTATTCTGAATGATGCTGTAGTACACCACTACAGCATGAAATTAAGGCTCCAAAACTCCACTTGCATCACTCAAGGGCTTGGGGATTATTACAAGTAGTGCACTGACAGAATCACCACGCAAACACAGGGAGAAAGTTCAACAAGGAAATTCCTGAAATACAAACTATCAAAGTGTCCTCATTTCAGCATCCAACCTGTTATCATCCTTTTCATAACCATGTGGAAATCAATGTAACACACACTTTGGGGTAAATAAGCCAGACTGCTATTTTTTGTTGTTCACAAATCAGCATTACAACAAAGGTGCCGACATACCGATTCAGGCTTTGAGGGCAAACACCAATCTAAAAAGCAGTTTTTAAAGATTTAAAATGTGCAAGTCAAGCAGTGAAATCAATTTCTAACGACAAACGGGCCCTTTACGATTCATTTTAATGGATGTCACAAGGATATGTGGAGAAGAATAAGGTGCACAAGCCAGGATTTGAGCCAGACAGACAGAGCCAAAGTTACATAACAGTAGATGTAGCATCTCTTGCATGATAAAGCCTTCGGTAGTAGACAGCATCTGTCAGCCTGTATGTAAAGATCTGTGAAAACCACACTGTTTAGCAAACGTGAAAAGCTGCAGGTGTTTGCCTCCACATGCTTAACGTTGGCAGCCTGTCGGTCAGGGCATGACACCCTTTGAGATTTGTCCATCTAGATCCAAAGTGGTAGAACTAAACTGTTGAACAGTGGGACTGCACAGTATCTCTCCCTGTCCCTCGCTTCCCAGTTTCCCTGAGACAATAATGATGATTTTTAAGGAGAGGAGGGAAAGGATGCACAAGTCAAGAAGCCATCTATTTGCTAATTAGTAACCCCTTTATTTCTCTAACAAGCAGAACTAATTACAGGAGGTGCTATGATGCTGATTTCCCACAAGGCAATGCTCACCAGGACTAGGTCCAAATCACTTTCCTATGAACCAATCAGAATAGGGAAGCAAAATGTGCTGTGTCATTTTTACAAGTGGATGTAATCACCCAAATCAGGCACAAGTGTGTTTTTGACATTTTCCTGGGTGAATGCATTGTACTGTAGTAAACTTAGTTTTCTTAGTGAATTTGAAATAACAATAATGTTCCATTTGCTGTTTATTCGCTCATTTGCCAGTTTGAATTTAGATTGTGCAATGTAATGTTCTTGCTGAGTAAATACAAGAGGTGGAACAATGACCTCCTGCAAGCCTGATCACATCTGTACAGTAGTTTGTTGCTGCTGTCAGATCAGAGCTGGTTTTGATCTGTAGATGGAGTAAACAACACGAAGCTGCACCAGATTCTTTGTTTTTGAGACTGTAGCAAACAATGAACACATCTTCTGGAAGCCTGCAGCATGTAGCTGGGTTCTTTATTCTGGTTTAGATATGACTGGTCCCATTGTGCCGTCTTTATGAAAGATTTCTGTGCGATTCCCAACAGGGGCAGACAGACTAAACTCGATCCCCGACACTGGTCCAAACCCAGCTGTCCTTTGTGCAACTAAAGCTTTCTGACAGGTGAATGCTAAAATGGCTGGACTTGCACCATATCACCCTCAATATTTTTACTATTACTGTGCCTTTAACAATATAAAATCAAGAGACCAATGGTTAGCTGGTTAGTTCCTCACAGCAAGAAGGTTCCAGGTTCGAGCCCCGGCCGAACCAGGGCCTTTCAGTGCGGAGTTGGCATGTTCGCCCTGTGCCTGCATGGATTCTCTCCGGGTACTCCGGCTTCCTCCCACAGTCCAAAGACATGCAGCTTAGGTTGATTGGTGACTCTAAACTGCCCATAGGAGTGAGTGTGATTGTTTGTCTACATGTCAGCCCTGTGACAGACCGGCGACCTGTCTGGGGTGGACCCTGCCTCTCGCCCCACGTCAGCTGGGATTGGCTCCAGCGCCCACGCGACCCTTGTTAGGATAAGATATAGATAATGGATGGATGGACATGGACATCACTTGTCTACACTGTGGCATCCGCAGCACTTTCTAGCTTTCTCAGTATTGCTCTAGCAGCCCTGTTTATTCCACCATACACTGGTGGTGTGTGATTTTATTTGTGTATTTCTCCAGCAAGCAGGCCTTATCAATATTAATGCATTATGCACAGAGGACATTATGAAGAGCCTCACATTTAATAACATGTTGTGAAAATCCAGTTGTGTATATCCAGACAAAGACAGAGCCACCAGAACCTGATAGGTAGAGACATCCGGCAGTATTTGTATTCCAGCTGCCCACCAACATGAACTGAAAGCATGACACATGTTGCATTAGGTTCACATTGCTGCACATTGAAATAAACTCAAAATAAACTGCAGTGCCCATGTTCATCATAATGACAGAGCACATCGCCCGGTGCAGTGGTGTGACTCACTGATGCGCTTTTAATAATTTTTGGAAACAGCACAGAGGAATAATATATATCAGGACAGCGACTATTACTTTATGGCACCTCATGCACATAATCCTAACCACAGGCATTAGCAGCAGGTCAGGTGACAGTCGCCTCCTGTATGTGGAAGATGGTGGAGGAAGCTTCCAGCTCGCCAGTCAGGTGGGCCTGTGACAGTATGTCTAGTACAAAGTCGTAATAGTGCCCCTTCAGGTCATCTCAGTGGGCTTGAGCAGGAATAGGACTGGGTTAAGGGCCGGCCTCCTCCATGAGTGATGGACATAACAAGAGGTAACCCTTTAAGATGAGAATAGAGGAGGAGGTGCAGAGTCATGGAGTGTTTCCTAATTAGCTCATTAGAGACCGTCTGGTTGCAATCACTTCCATTTGAGGAGTTTACCATCTTAAATTAGGTTTAAAATTCTGTGGTTATGTTCGTGATGCCAGGTCTGTAGACAACTGTGAGATCTATGCACCAGCATTTTGCACGTTGCAGACATCATCACCCTGGAATTCACTATCTACAGGTATTACTGTGTACAAACCACAACTCAGAGCTGATGCAGCTTAGCGAGGCTGATTACGGGGGTCAAACCCCCCCCACCCGAGGAAGGAGTTCAGTAAGACCCACGAGTCCTCGACCACCTCCAACCATATGCACCGTTTCCATCTCGCTGGGTTGTGTGTGTCATTTCATAAACCCACAAGACAGGGATTCTGGTGCCCTTCTCATGATGCTTTTACAGTGAGTTATATTAGCTTACTCGAGCCCGCTTTCAAAAATAGCCCGTGATCAATAAGGCTTTCAGTTTCTTGAAAGCCTCAACATTTCACCTTCAGGCTCTCCCTCAGAAAAAAGAAGAAGAAAGCAGTCTCTCCTTTCATGTTATCAAAAAGGGGCAGACATTACTATAACTGGATATATTTATGTCATGACCTTCAGCATTTCTACTAATTTAATCAAACATTACAAAGATCATAGTCAAACTTAGGATCCTAAGGTCATAAAACTATGATCTAAAACTGAACCAAGGTTCAAACAGTGGAAAAATCAAAGAGACATGTCTCCAGTGAAGACAGCTGTTAAAGCTGGAGCCAGAGTTATTCAGGCTGTCTAGTCCAAATAAAAACACACTCATTAAGCATTAAAGACAAACAGTCTGATGAACTGGGCCTACTGACATCCTCTGTGTGGGCCATAAAATGCAGCGACTTTGAACGATCCAGCAGTTTGTGTCTTCGCCTTTTGCCCAGTGTTAGATTAAGGCAGCCCCTTTGTCTAATCTACAGGAAACCACCTGTGGGATGACTTGTCTCAACCCTTACAGCTTAACCTCAAATGTGGAGAAGTCCTGAACTAAAGAGACCCTGAAATACACATCAGCAAACATGAAAGCACAAACAATCCTGACAAGGATGTGAAAAGGTTGTTTGCCTACAACAGGTCACATTAGGCTTACTGTTACCTGACCTCTTTCCTTGAGCTATTCACAAGACATTATGGGAAACTCTTGGGGCTAAGAGGAAGACTGACACCACCACAGTTAACAAGAAACGGGACAGAACGCTGCAGTCACTTCAAGTCTGAGTGCTGAAGAGCAGCGAGGCCGAGGAGGCGCTGTCCATGGTGCTGCACGTTGTGTTCAGTGCAACCGGAGCTGAACAGGAAACAGACATTAACAGCCACAGCTAGTCTGAACAAGGCAAAGTGTCAGACAGGTAGATGGAATGTTGTATTCATAGCCTAGACCGGTGGTCAGCACCTGGCAGACCCCAAGAGGTTTCTATCTGGACAGCAAAGTGTTTTGCATTAAAATAATCATTATTTACACACGTTTTAAACAGGTGCAGCATTGTCAATTTGGTTGCTGCATGAAACAGAAAAAAACCCCATAAATGTCCTCGCAGAGTCCTCCACTGCTCAAAGACGTGTGAAGAAGAGATTTGGGGGCAATAAAAAGTCATCCAGTGAGGGGAGGGGGATGTCAAGCAGCACCTAAACACTGCTGCTGAAACACTGCTAGGTGATGAACAAAAAGATGATCAGTTGTGAGACTAAGATCAGAAACCAGACATCTTATCTTTGAGGAATTCCATCATTTTCTCTGGGACAGGCCTACATTCATTTTACAAAAAAAAACTTTATGTAGGTCTTTTTCAGAACCTGTTAAAAAATAACAATCTATAGCCTAATTAACAGAAGGAGAAAGATTTTTATCAAGATTTCTAATTTTCTAATGTTAAACGTGTCTGCATAACTGAACATGAAATAGTCTGGACATCGACTCGACAGCACGTTGCATGTATGGGCCTCCTGGAACTTGAGTCGGTGGCCGGTGGCCTAGACGGGCAGCCAACACACCAGTCAGAGCTAGTCACGTCATGTACACATCTATGAACTGGACCAACCCAATGTATCTGCACTGAATGTATAGCACTATGAGCACCGGTTTACTTTACTGTTGAAAGCAGACGATGCTGTGCTTCTGATAATTACACCATAATAAGCGACAGGGTGACCTTCAGCCATTCACAACTCTGAGGAGGCAGTGAAGAGCCACAGCCCACTCTGAAAAGAATGGAGGGGGAGGCCAAACTGTACAATAACCAACTAAGGGCAATATAAAAAGCAGCCACCTGCACCAGTGATGCAACTGAGAACTTCACTAGCACAGCTACTGCCACCCAGTGCAATTTAACTGAAGAAAAGCAGGGTCCCAGCGACGGCACAGCCAAGAGAGCGCACGGAATAATAGGAGACAATGGAAATGAAACAGTGAAAGAAGCAACTCAGGCTCAATCCGCCCGCTGTCTAAACCTGTTTTGATTGGTCCGTTACTTTATTCTGAATGATGCTGTCGTCTCTGTGGACTGGTCAAACAGCCCAACAACAAGGTAGAACCTCGAAAATAAGAAAAACTAATTACTGATGCTACAGAAGCACTTTATTGTCCTTAGACAAGGAGATACAGCTGGAGCAGATGATAAAACTTGGACTCCTCATCGTCACGGTGAGATCAAAGTCACAAGCTTTCCATTTTTAAACGACCGGACTCTGGCTCTATTGTTGCTGGCTGAGCTTATGTGTGTGTGTGGGGAGGTGCTGTACATCTTTGCAGAGGTGTGTGTGCATATGATCTACACCAAAGCCCATATGCACAAAGACAGCTCTGCTGAGCTTTTACAAATAAATTTCAACTGATAATGTAGATATCTAACATCAGTAAAGCTATTTCCTCTCTGCTTTCCTTCAGGTCAAACAGAGCTTCTGTGTTGGGTAGTTTCCACCTATTCCTCAGTAATGAAACACACAAGTGGTTTGGACGTCCACCCATTTTTCATTTACGTCAACCAAGGTCACATCTACAACTTCTCTTTTAAAAGGATTCCAACATGAATGCTTGCAGTGCAAATCACGAACAAGGGCGAGCACTGTACAGAAGATAACCTGAAAAGAAATTCAGTTTTTTAAATTTCAGTCATAGCAGCCCCGACCCTGACATTCCTGCAGAGAAAGCTGAGGCCAGTTTCTGGGTATTGTACAAAACACACTCTGTATTTCAACCGGATTTCCTCGAAATTAGCTTGACACCTGCTTTCATTATCCACTCAAGCCCAAAGAAGCAACCTGAAACAGATGTTTATAAATCGGCAGGAGTTCAGCGGTGCACATCTGGATTTTGTGGAAAATTAACTTGACATCCATCATAATGGAAGATAATCCCAGAAGATGTCACACACAGCTACAACAAACAGCTCGAGCTCATGCAGTGCTGCCTGCACAGGAGCATTGGATCAGGGATAAAAATGATAAACAGCCCAACGAGCAGCACTGTGTGTGTGAACTTCACTGTACACCTGTGCTGATGCCGTACAGTAAAGGTCCAAATCCACAGGGAGGAAACACAGTCCGCTCCCTGCACAGAACCTGCTTTGTAAGTGACCTGTGAAGCACAATCTGATGGAAGATCTCGCCTCCGTGATGCTATTTATAGCTTGGTAATGCATCAGAGGTCGCACCTTCCATCTCAGCAGAACTAACATCTGCCTCGATATACGCTGGCTTATCCAGCACTGCCGACAGCAGGCAACTGATGTTGTGGCAGGATCTATACAGTACATACCAACCTGCCGACTCCATCTCAGAGATCTGAGTTTTTGTTCCACTCCCTTTCTTTTTATGTCCAATGATTCATTTGATTTGCTCAGTGTGACATCACACCCAGGACGATTTAATGTAATGGGTTAGCATAGTAAAAATGTAGCTTTAATTCGTGTTCGCTGTCTTTTCAAATGCAGCCATACCCTTACTTTAAAATGACAGAATAAGTAATAAGAGTTTTGGTCACAATGATCATGACGAGTAGTGGGGGGGGAGGGGGGTTTACAGCACATAAAGTGCCACCTTATCTGATCTGTCTGACCCAGTATGCAACCAGTCAGTCCATCAGCCATGACACCTTTAAAAATAAACACAAGGTTTTGAAACAATAAAAAAATGTGACAACAGTTGCTTAAAGGAAAAGTGTAAAAAAAGAGAAATGCTACTGTGATTAAGACGCCAGCATTGATTGGCTCAGCTTAAAGGGCCATTTCTGCCACAGAGAAACAGGAGAAATGGTTGGAGTAATGATTGTTTCAGTGGGGTACCACGGGCATGCAAAGCCAACTCTGCTACACACAGATCTGTTGCTTCTCCAGTACAGAGTGGCTGAGGCAGAGAAAAGCTCTGCTCCTCCATCTTGTGCCCCCATCATCATTCAAGCTTGTGAGTTGCAGGTAGGAGCCTCCTGCGCTGTTGTGACCTTGAACTGTCTCTGCACAGAGTGCATGGTGGATGGATGGGTTCAGATGGGGTGGAAACGTCATCAGGCCCTGGGTGACCTCCTTCAGCTCCCCAACACATAATGTGCTCAGTAACCAGAGCTGTGTGCACGAGCCCAAGTGGACTTTGCCCCTTAAAGTAACCAACCACACCACTAGACTAAGAAGCTTAACCAACAGAATGTGCAGCGATACAATAAAATGAACATCAGTAGCTCAAGGCCTATCCTCAAAGGCGTCGTTATGATTTTAAAGAGAAGAATCTAAAACGCAGCCACAGTCTGCAGACGATGGCAGAGGTGGGACGACTGAGGCAAAGTGCCCTTAAGATTAACCAGAGGCTAATTGCTCATTACAGTAGGTAAACAAAGGTATTAGGAACCAATCAGGGCAGAACTAACAGGCAAATACCGTACTTCCTTCCTTCCAACATTTGTTAAACTTGTAAACCTTGTGTTGTGCACTGCAGTCAATCGTCTGTTTAAATGTAAACTTACTGGTTGAGATACACATCCACCAAAAGGAAAACTGTGATTATGAATATTTTTATATTACAATGGATCAGAGGCGACAACTCTACAGAGAACTGGCGTCCATTTTCCAAAAGCTCTAAAAACCAAATGAATGCTACTGTCTCATATTTTTATTTTGATACTACTTCCTGTCCCCAGCTCACCCCGACTCCCAGGAACTTTATCTCATCACCCAGATTGGTTTCACCTGCTTCTCATTAATGACAACTGGTTACAATAGCATATAGCAGCTTCTCACCCTGTGGGAAGCTGACAGATCGTTCTAACTCCTGTTCAGACTTTCCAGCATTTTACCTGTTGCTGTGATTCCAGCTCTGACCCCAGATTTCCGTTTGACCATCGAGTTTTGCCTAGCCATCTATTTCTGCTCGTGTTTTTGTGTGTATGGACTATCGGACTCCCCTCTCTGACCTCTCATTTGTGGATCCCTCGGCTGTGTAAGTTTGCTGGCTCTGACCCTGGACTGTATTATCAACCTGAGTGTGTTTCGAGTTTAAGTAGTTTTCTGTATCGTTTAGTTACCAGTGCTCTTGTTAAAGAGACAGTGTTTCACTTATCCTCGTCTGGCTCTATAATTGAGTTCCCCCGTGACATCATCGGCAGCTTTACGTGCCGATCCTGACAGCTACAAAAGTTTAAAACCGGTCTCCGGCGTCCCCAAATGAGCAAAAAAAGTAGGGCAAGAGAAGTTCACGTTCCACCTACGTGTGACTTATTCTGGTAGCTGAGGTTCTGCAACTTTGTGTCAAGTTATATGTGGTTATAAAGTCATGCAATTTATGAGGAGTTCAAAACTGCAGGTGCAGGTCTTGAACTTCCTGTGCCCCAAGAAACCCTCCATCAGTGGACTGAACGACTACAGACCTGTCACCCTGACATCTGTAGTTATGAAGTCCTTTGAAAGACTGGTGTTGGCCCACGTGAAAGACATCGTAGACCCCCTGCTAGACCCTCTGCAGTTTGCCTACTGGGCAAACAGGTCAGTGGATGATGCAGTCAACATGGCACTGCATTACTTCCTGTAACACCTCGACTCCTCAGGGACCTATGCACGGGCCCTCTTTGTGGACTTCAGCTCAGCGTTCAACACCATCATCCCAGACATCCTCCACTCCAAACTGACCCAGCTCACTGTGCCTGCCCCCACCTGTCAGTGGATTACTAG